>NW_009593047.1:8627-88836 GCF_000690535.1 Cariama cristata | reverse complement strand
TTCTGACGGGGATGCAAGTGCTCATTTCAGCAACAGCTCCTTGAAACGTTCAGCGGCACGGCGTGGGTCACAACCGCTGTGAGGAGAGACCCGTTCTAAGTTCTGCTTTCAGCGTTTTTAAGAAAGCAAAAAAAAACTCCAGAAACTATGAGAGAAAGAATATTACTTGGTTTTCAAATGCTGATAATTTACAAAACTGTGGGGAAAAAAATCTGAAAAGAATGAACACTTTGAATTTTGAAGACCTGGAAATCTTTAAATTCATTTTAGCAGTAAATCCTCATAATTAAAAATTAGTGTTTGACTCTGGTTTTTTCCCCCCCCAAAATGTAATTTGTGTATTCCAAGTGTTAGGAATTGTTCTGAATGCCTGTCCTTTGCCAAAATCATATTTCAGTGCCTAATGAGCATAAGTTTCAATTTTTTCTGCACCAGGTGCAAGGTTTAAAATTCATATTTAAGCAATTTTTTTTTTCTCCCTCCTCTAGTTTGGTAAACTTATTTTTCATACTGCAAGGCAGGCGGGAACGCCGTGGCTGCGGGGTTCAGTCCCAGCACCGCTCCTTCCCCCATCGGAGCAAATTTTGTGTTGGTTGTCGAGAAGCAAATGAGGGGAAGAACTGCCGGTATCAGACCTTAGAAAAAGAAATTTATCTCATAGTCTGTCATTTTATTTCTCCTGAGTAGCAAGCAAATAGCCACGGTACAGGGAAGGAATCACTCCATGGCTGGCATCCAGAAGAAGGCAGTCAGCCAAGGGACGCCGCGCCGCTCCTCGCAGCCGGAGGCTGAGGGACCTCACTTGGGGCGATGGGATCTCGCTCCTCCTGCGTGTCCCTGCTCCTGAGCGGCAGGCAGCTTTCCCACCGTGCGGAAATCTGTGCCGGTCTCAAAGGTGACAGCCCAACAAAAGCCCGTTGCTCAGAAGGGGAGTCCGATTTGGACGCGTACTCCGAAGACACACCGTACCTTCCTGCTCTTCGTACGAGCTCTTCACCGTCGGCTTTGTGCAACAGCAAAGGTAGGAGCGGACGCTTGCCGAGGCTGGGCGCTTGCTTCTCATGAAGAAAAACCCGAAGTGTAATAGCAGCACGTGCAACTGGGTGCTGCGATGCCCCAGACCGTCTAGGTCGTGTCCCCTGGAGAATCTCTCCTCGAGGGCTGAATTTCGGGGTTTTACCTCACCCTCGAGTATACGTTAGGGCGATCACATCAGATGCGGCTTGGTATGAATGCGGTTTCTTTTATAAACAGCTATTTGACCGTAAAACTGCCCGATGGAAGACATGAGCAAACTTTAGTGCCTTACTGCAGAGCAATGCAAACGTTCACGCAAAAGTGCTGGCATTGTTTTGCCTTCTCGGTTCACTCTGTGAAATCAACCCTGGTATAGGAAATTACCCTGGAAACCAAGGGTCAGAAACCATAGTCACTGACGATCTCACTGCGTATTTACAATTGTATATAAACAGTTTTTCTTGGTCCTAACTAAGGAGTTTTAGGTGGGTTGAGTCACACAAGGAACTACAAAGTCTTGGAAAAAACCAGCTGAGGTATCTCGGATAGAAAATCAGGACAGCAGTGAAGCAAAGCACACTTTTAGGAAGGACATGGGTTAAGAACTGGCTGTGTACCACTAAAACACCGGCACGGGCCTGCCTCTATGGTCATACGCTGGTAATGTTTTCGCAGCAGTAATGCCAAAAGAAAATCTTGTTGTCAGGAATAACGAATGATGGGCTCTGATAAACAGCGAGATGCAGAAAGTTACAACTTGCCTCGGAAAACTTTCCTATACAGCAAGTCAGTGTTACCTTCTAACTAAGCTGGAACCCTTCACAAGAGAAGAACTCGGTGTTACTGTGAACGACTCGCCGGACAAGCAAACAGGTCATCAAACAAAACATCAACATTCAGAAAGACTGGGACAAAAAAGTCACGGAAACGTGATAGCCCTGACCACATTTGTTGCTCGCCTTCCCTGGAAATCCTGCGTCCAGTGCCAGCCTGGCAGCGCCCGCTGGGCAAAAGCTGGAGCAGCAAACATGATGTTCAATAAAAGGGCGAAGTATTTATTAGCCAGCAGGGACCTTTCTCTTTTTTGAGTCTGACCACATACATACTTCGTGCTGTTGATAACACACTTTTTTAGCAGCTCAGGGAGACGAGCGCTGTTTCTGCAAAGGCATGCTTTCCCCGCTGTGCTTAGCTGCCTTCAGCCTTTCCCACTTCCAGCGTGAGCGGGGCCGGCTTCGGCTTCCAGCTGTTGGTTCGCGTAATGCCTTACTTCACTTAGCTAAACAGTCCTTTCATAGGTCATATTTTCTTGCATGAAACTTATTTAATTCCACATAATAACCTTTTTTCTTCTGCCAAAGTAGATGGAGCTGCTTCATTTTCTGCAGCAATTTCTCCAGTCCTCAGATAATTTTTGTACGTTTTTTCTTTGCACCCAGTGCAATTTTTCAACATTGTTTTAAAAATATTGACACAAGAATTTATCATTATTCTAACAGCTCTCTTGCTGAAGGTATACACAAAGTAAAATAGCTTCTTAGCAACCGATGCAGTTGGTTTTTGTTTTTTGCCACAACACAATTTTAAAGACGGGTCATGCTGACGTGCTTTCCCACTGTGACCACCACAGTATTTTCAGGACCACGGCTACAAGTTTCTAAAAACCACGGACTGCTTGGTGGTGTGGAGCTGATGGTACGGGGATGTTCCTGGTGTTCCTTCTGAGCTCTTACACAGCTGACTGAGATTGCAGGTAACCAGGCTGAAAGCTTTGGTGATCCCATGTGAACCCGTGACACCTGCTCGTGACCCCTTGTAGAGTCATCCTTTCCAGGGCCCTCTCCATCACCCGCCTGCCTCGGCCCTCGGTGTGCGACGCTGCAACCAGCTCCTTTCCTGTGCTCTTTGTTCTCGAGAGTGCCAAGAGACTGAGCAAGAGACTCGGGGCTTTCCAAATGTCTCGCTTCCCACCTTACTCACCAGGCGTCTTGTCACTGTGTTACCTGCAAAATTTATTGGGGTGGTTTGATATCAACTACCAGGTTACCAAGGAGCATCTTGCACTGTTTGCCAATCAGCTAATATGAATACTCCTACGTAGTGTTCATATACTATACTCCTACATAGCAGTATTCCTGCTCCTAAGTACTAAAGGTTTTCTGTTGACTCTAATTTCTTGCAATTGTTGTCCATTTGCTATGTGCATCACTTATATTGTGCAGTGCCTCCTCTATGAGGTGATAACTTCAGTTTCACTCGCCTTCCTATTTCTGCTCTCTATTTTATCCTCGATCTGTCTGCAGAATTCAGCACATACTTAACTTTCAATTGAATGCACTACTTGTGGGTTTACGTGGGTCAAATTTGGCTGAAATGAATTAAGATCAATAGTGCTGTTCTTCTTTCTTATCTTGTTAGTCTTTGTGCTCCATCTCCCTAAAAGCTTTTTGTGTTTTTTTTTTTTTTTTAGGGCTTGGCAACTGTTACCATGGCGTTCCCAGGGATGTTTTTGAGGTGCAGCCTCTGGGTCTGTATTGATGCAGAAGACCTCAGGCTCAAGAGCTGCTGGCTTGGTAGTTTTCACGGGCACTGAATTAACTGAAATTAAAGATAAAAATCAGTACGGTAAAACAGCACGAGGACACATAACACTGGCTTCCTTGTCTCCTTCACTGTCCTGAGGAACCCAGTTTCATTTTGTTTCTAATTTTCAACCTTGTAGAGTTAATTTTAATCTTCCTTTGAGGGCGTGCTTTTTGTTTGTTTTCCTTTCCTTTCCCCCCTCCCGTGTCTCCAAGAATTAACTGTTAGCCGCTAATTAATCACACGTACAGATACTATTTGGTGCGCGTTTGTAGCTATGACAAGACGCCTACTCCAGCGACAGGCTCCGCAGCAGCTGGAACGTACGCGGTGGTTTTTACTCCCTGATGTATTTCCAGGGGAGGTGCAGGCGGGCCGAGGGTGCAGCATCTGGCGTGTGTCACTCAGCCGTCCCACCCGAGCCCGACGGGCCGGGGACATCACCTGTCTCTCCTCTACTGATGGCGGCAGATGAAGAGATCGTTATGCAGGGCTGGGAGGGCAATCTGGAGCTGTCAGGAGGGAATATATTATATTATATCTCACATGTGTGAGAGCACGCTGAAGGGACTGAATTGAGGGCTTGGTTTTGCAACATGAAAGCTCGTGGAAGTCTTTTCACAGCTCCACGTAGGAATAGGCTCAGTTTTGCCCTCCAAGGAAGAGCGAGGAACTTTTCTGATGCGGGGGTTGCGGCACGTTCGGGTCTGAGCTGAATCCCCGTGCACCCCTTTTCCCCCTCTCGGTGCCGAACCACCGGCCGCTGAAGCTGGCTTGTTCTGAGCTTCATCCACCAGGACACCCTGCAGATATGTCTGTATTTGTATATAAGATGTGTAATACTTATTTCCGCTGTGCCTAGGACAAAGAGGCCATTTCAGAGAAATTGTTCCCTAACAATCACTCCCAAGCACAAAATAAGTTTTTTCTGTTTCATTGTACTTTTTTTTTTTTATTGCTATGATGTAAAAGTAGAAACAGTCTGTGTCTAAGCTCTGTTGAAGTTTCTTAAGCACCAGCTCTATTAATACGAACACTAAACTCTTCATGTAATCGTGCTATGTAGGTCCTCTGCAGTACCCAGTCTCCGTGATTTTGATGGCACAGAGTCATACATTTGCATGCTTTGTTTTGAAAAAGAAAGTGTTTTTCTGTGAAGGTCTTAATTCCTGTAAGTGTTTTCATGTTAGAAGTGTCTTTCTTTCCACTTTTGTAGATAATATTTCAGACAGAGGGAGGTAGGTGGCAGAGAAAGACTACAGCTTGAGAGAGTAAGTGGCTCGATGGAAGGAAACAAGACGACGACCAGGTTTTCGATAGAGCACAGAGAGGTAAGGTATATGCTTTTTTTTTTTCTGTACGGACTTTCATATAATACTGTCAATATGAAGCTGGGATGAGGAAAAGAAAGATTATTATTTACTTCCATGATTAATTCTTCCTTGAGTGGAAACTTTGATATTGCGCAGCGTGGGCGATATTATATCATACCGGCGAGGCTCACTGGTTCACTTCTGGTTTATTCGATGTGTATGTGACTAGGCCTCGAGAAAAATGTCACTAGAAAATGATAACAGAGTTCACTTTGAGCAAAATAAGTGCAAAACAAAGTAAAAAGAAAATTCATAGCAAAATACTGGAGGTGGAGCCATGGTACAGGGAATTGTGTTCTCATCAGCTGGAATTGCCCCACATAACGTAGCTCCTGGGTTGAGTGTAAATAGGTGCGATTTCAGGGGCTGGAAAATATCCTGACTAGCTGAAGCTGGACAGAGCCCATGTTTAAATTTTTTTACAGCCATACTTAAGAGAGAACTTAGTCCTGACAGTTGCAAAAGCCAACCCCATCTTTAGAAATGAAGCTGGAAAAACAAAGAAGAAAGAGAGAGGAAGAGAGTAAGAAAGCACTGAAGGACGGTGCTGCCACTGCAGGTGTGCACCGTGTGAGGGAGAAGGGGACAAAGGAAAATGTCATTTTATTTTCATAACAGTACATATTTATTGTAGCCCAGGGCACTGGAAACCAGTGTATACGTAGCCATATTGTAGCCCAGCTGGAAACTCTGCCTTAATTGGATGTCAATATCTGTGTAGATTTTTCTCATTTAGTATGTAAGGATAAGAAAACAGGATGCAGACGAATTATTTGCAATAAATAAGAAAGCTCCAGACTCTGTTGAGGACACATGTAATCTGTGCCCCATGCCCCTGGTTGTACGCAGAAATGCCAGAATAGGGATGAAATGATGAAATCCTGTGCAATAAACACATCCTGAAAGGGAAATCATAAAGTGCATACCAGGGATCACGTGCCGGGATCTTCACACGTGGTGGTTGTACATTTTAGAGAAGGATCTTTTCTCATGCTGAGGTAGGCACTTTCCTGAATTGCAAAATGTTTTACATGTAGATGTAAATCAGTCAGTGAGCTGGCAGAGGAGGTAAGGGCCATCAATCTAGAGAAAGTTAAAGCCATTTCATACTTCTCCCACAATTACGCTTTCTTCCTCGAAGAAGGCTTGTGTGCATTAAAGAACTTCTGGTCTACGGAGTTAAGTAGACGGAGGTACTACCCTAACAAATTCAGTTTTTGAAATGCAGGTCCATATTAAGATAAGAGAAAGTAATTTTCAATTCAGAAAGATATCCCAATTAAGGAAAACTTTAAAATTTTCCTTTAAGTTTCGGTTGAGGCTCTGTATTAGCTGTTGAGAGCCAAGCACATGGGCCGACAAATACTTGGAGATGCTGATTCCCAAGAAATGAATGTCATTTAGGCTCAGAATTTGGCATAACTTTTTGAATAATGGTTTTCAGAAACTGATTTTTAACTCACAGACAGTTCACCGACCAGATGGGAGGGTGGTTTTTCATAGAGGAGAGTATGAAAGCTGAAGAGCTGACCAAACACAGAGTGGAAAGGGAAGGCAGCTCAAAGCTATTTCCCTGTCCCTGGCTGTTGAAATAATACAACTGGTGCATTAAATAAACCGACTTGTCCACCATTAAGGCATTAATTTTTGATGTACTGCCTATTGGTGGTCACAGGGATAATTTTCCCAGTCTGTGCCACCCTTGTCCTGATCTGCTCCTCTACTCCCGACCTGAGAATAGACCGGGACCTGGCTTTACTGGTTTTGCTGCGCAGGGATGCTGCTGGCTCCGGGAGCCCGGTGCACCTTCCTGAGGCAGGCTGGTAGTTGCCTGCAAGGCATCTGAAACAGGGGCTGAGGGTGATTTCCAGGGGAATCAGAAACAGGGAAGAGATAAAAGCTGTTGGGGAAAGCCTGCTGTCAACTCCACGCTCCAGAGGACGAGCGAGAGCCTCGGGAATCCCTTGCGGCTCCTTCCTCTCCCACAGCCCCATGCTGTGTCCCAGCCTCCTGCACACCCGAGGACAGAAGCATGTCTTTCAGTATGCCCCGTCCTTCCAGCCGGCGCGTGCCAAGCCATATTTCAGTCTCTCGCCTTCCAGCACCATGCAAACTCCACAGTCCTCGCATTCCCGCAGCACCGGACACCCCGCTCCTGCCCCTTCCCATTTCGAGCACAGCTTGAGGCTGTGCTCCAGGGGAAACCTCACGGAGACTAACAGGTCTTGTGCTCCTTTCCAGGTGGGCATCTTCTCAAAGGGGAGGAGAACTTTCATTATGCAGCAAAACATACCCAGGTGCCGTGCTACGCTGACCTGCAAGTGCTGTTACACTCTTTGAAGCCAGTGTTGGAGATGTCATATAACCTCTTTGCTTTCTCTTGCCCTGCAGTCTGCATATGCAAAATTATGGGTACGTTGCTGCTTTTCTGCTTGTGGCCAGCTTGGGTGTGTGTCCTGCTCTTCGCTGGAGCTTCAGAGGTTGGCCACCAGTTCTTTCTCATGTTACTTTTGCACGTTACCCTGGCAGAGTGTCAAAAGCCAGTCGCCCTGTGAATTTGGCTAGTGGTTGTCCGTTCGGTGGTCTCCAGTCTGCCCAACCCAGGGATCCCTCCTGCAGCTCACTGGAAAAGGCACATCCTTCCTTCAGTCCCAGCAGCATCCTCAGTGTTGGTGCCTCGTGGCACCCTTCTGAACACTTCTGTTATTTGAGAAAAGCAAGATGACTCCCGCTCCATGAATTGTATCAGTGTTAATCTCCTAAATCAGTGATGCTGCCTCACAGCTTTTACATAGATGAGAGAAAGCTGGCACGAGGGTAAAATGGACTTTCCAAAGGGTATTCAGGGCATCCTGAGACTGCATGTTTTCATCCAAGTAGTTATACGTGCTTTCGTCTGAACTGTGCTTTCTTCTGCATCTGGGAGAGCACATGCTAAAGTAGTGATTCCACACATACAAGAAAGAGCAGAAAAAAATGCTCTACCATCCTCATTGACTTAGTAAAAAGGCAATTATCCCTAGGTCAAAACATTTTTTTCTTCAGCTATGTTCCTCTGGACTCACCATTTATCCTAAAATGTAAGTCGATTACAAGCTTCTTTATCAACACAAAGCGGCAATCCTTTGGCTTTTCAGAAAGAATAAAAAATATTTAAAACGTGTGAAAACATGCACAAAATATATATAGTGTCTTTCACACTGAAGAGCCCCAAATGCTTTGGAATTTGTAGTTTACATGTCTACTAGACTCTTCCTACCAAGGTTATTTATCCATTTACCATCTATTTATCTATATATCTCTCTATCACCTACCTACCGACTAACCTATTATACAAATTCCTCACAATTATCAAATACCCAAGCAGAGACAATTTCAAAGGGATTTCATGGAAAGTGAAGGCTGAGCACCTAATACCCAGAAGGCAAGCCTTCAGATCTAAAAAATATGATGGGGAAACTTCTAAACAGAGTACTGGAAAGAGCACTTTGGCTTGCTGGGCTTGGGCAGCCTGAAGGTAATACGTGGCAGATTCATGGACAAGATTCACCTCCAGTCTCTCTTAAGGACCCAATTTCCAGTTTGCTGTTGTCTTTTGTGGAAACACTTGGCCCAGACCTAAACCATTAATTTCCCACAGCTCTACTGAGTTAATATTTTTCTCCCCTTTTTATTTTAATTTGTTTCCAAGAAGCACTGGAAATCTACCTGTATTGGGAGCATTAACATCTTAAAAAAACCCAGCACAGGTTAATTAGCGTTCAGCTGTACGATAGCACCACAGCCGACCACCATTTGGTTCTGTTGTAGTTGACAGTTTTGACAGGGCTTTCCCTGATGCTGTCGTTTTCTAGTGCTGATCCCTCTGCCGTGGGGGAACTTTCATCTTATGCCCCCCTCCTCTGCCAGAGCCATCCTTTCCACCCTTTTTGCTGGAGTCAGCCAAAGTCTCAGCCCCTGGAGACCCCAGTGGAGTTCCTTCATTTTTCATGGTGAGATCTCACCACCTGCGTGCCTTCAGCGGGTGCCCCTCACTTCTGCGGGTCTGCTTTGGACCGGGACATTTTCCTAGGAACTGGCAGCCTCATCTCCGCCTGCCAGTATAGGCAGCCTTACCCCCTGCCAGTATAGGCAGCATTCCCGGCGTGGATGGCCAGCTGGCTGTGACAACCTTCTTTGACACCATGCTATGTAAAACCTACTCAGGGCAGGTCTTGTTGATGTGTGAAAAATGCTTCTAAGAGCCTGCTCCCACCTGCACGGAGGTTTCCAGCTTCACAGCCTCGCTGACCCACGGCAAGTTGGGAAAAACAAGAAAATGCTTTGCTATAGGCAGGGAAGGGAGGAGGAAAGGAGGGGAGGAATAGGTTTGGTTTTCAGAACAGAAGTTTTCAGGAGGATGCTGGATGAGGATTGGTACTGTGGGCCAACAGCAAGTGCAGTCAGAATGAGCCTGCAGAAACACTTGTACACACAGCTCTTTCAAAAAATGTTTTATTGATTAATTTATATGTCTTGACTGCTTTCCACCAATCAACTTACGTACAATACATGTATGTTTGGCTTTTCTGGGTAAATGGGGTCTGGGACTGCTCAGAATGGTACACCGCCAGTATACCAGCCGCTTGGGATGTACTACCAGGTAAACATATTCTGACCCACTGTCACAAACGGACAATTTATTGTGAAGAAGATAGTAAAAGTGGTTAAAACGTGTACACATGTATGTATATACAAATATACATGCACACGTGTATATATATGCATTTTATATAGATAGATATACACTCATATTCTTTTGCATTCTCTGGCAACCATAATGAAAGTCTGGAGATGAAAATTGTCAGCAATCAACAAATTGTTCACTAAAAATTGAGAAAAGGATACTCTTCTTAAAAAATGGTAAAACCTAGTACTCGGTTGAACAACTGCCTCAACATAAAGGATGTGGCCAGGCCAGCAGGTGATGCTTTTCTGAAACCAGAAAATGCCAGAAGGTCCTTCTTTCTCTCCTGGAGGTCATGGAAAGTTCCCGAAAAGCCCCTGCAAGGGAACACTTTCCCCCACCTCAGACTGCAGCTGCTCCTGCACCACGCACCGCCGGGTCATAAACGGTGACCCGAGACGTTGGCCAAACCTATGGGAAAAAGACCCAAAGCACTGTTCTTGTTCCTGTGGCAGTGTTTGGTGGAAGTGTAACAACTGCTCATGCTTTGGAGGAAAACTAGTCTCTGTCACTTTTCCACAAATCAAATCAAACGTTCACGCCACGAAAAGTGCACTCCCAAACCCACTGTTAGTTGTCTGTGTTATTTCAAAATCCAAGGAAACTGGGGCTGGGAATATTTACAGCTGTCCATGAATATTCTGGACTTTAAAATGTCATTAAACTGCCTTGATGAATTTTTGTGACTTTTTCCCCAGTTTTTGCTTACCTCTAGAGCCAGTTGGAATGCTCTAGTTTTTTCCTGGGCCCATTTTTTTTAATAAATAGGAAAATACTGAGCAAATATGGAAATACTTTGGGAAAAACTATTCCATCTCCGTTTCACCTCTGGAAAACTCTTTCACTGGTCAAACCTCACCTGTGCTTGGAGATTACATCTATTATTGAGTGAAGTGCTCGGAAACAAATTCTCAGTGCACAACCTTAATCTAAAAATGAACTGCTAATTGAGACAGGCACAGGGCAGGGTTAGGAAAAAATGCGATTCATTAACGCAGTGGAGGGTCATCAGGCTATAAAATTGGTTTTAGCCACTTCCCCTTTCTACACTTTTCTGGACCTGCCTCTTTGCCTCTGGCTGAGTGTGGGATGGACAGACCCTCCTGACGCAAAATAGGGCAGTTGGGCACTGTGCAGGGTGGTCCTCGGGGGGCTCTGGCTAAATCTGCTGGAGAGAATCTGTTGGGATTATAACCTCTCATGGTTTTTGGTAGCACTCTTGAGGTGACGTCAAGTGCTTCTCGTGGTGGGAAAATCACCAGCTCCAAAGAATAACGATGTTTTTGCAAACCTCCCATGTCCAAAGGAGGCTTCGGCTGGGTGAAGGATCTGTTCCAATCGTCTAGCACGGCATCTCCAAATACTCGCGCGTTGACTAGGAGCTGTGGAACACGATCCCACCAGATTTGGGTGTGCGGTGGAGACAGGCATGTTGAGGGCGGATAGGGAGTACACTCTGTGGGCCGTAATCAGGCCTTGTTATATGCTTTAAAAAACCTGAGGATGAGAGGATTTCTGTTTTATCCCTAGTTTGGGAGGTGTTGAAAGTGAAACACTTTTGACTCTTGGCTCTGTTTTTGCCGTTGGGGCAAAATCTAGAGCAAAAAGCAAAAGAAAATCTAGAAATACTTTGATTCTAGATACCATTTCGTGGTTTATAAATTCCTGGTCCTAGCAGCCTGAATGCAGACATGGAGCAGAAAGCAAATCCCGTAGCCCTGGCCTTACCCAAAGCAAGCAGAGTCTCGTCCACCGACTCCCAAAAGCCTATTTTAGAAAGAAATGCTTGAAGCAAGGTTCAGAAATAGGGATCTCTGTAAAATGAACTTTTAAAGACGGCTTTGTATACATTGGTTTCATGTTATATAATGGCATGTCAGACATGCTCTGTCCCCGTCCGAGGGCCGAGCCCCTGTCACCCGCTGCGGTATGGAGCACGCACGGTCCTGGGCTGGTAACAGCTCCGTGCTTCACATGGACGACATATTTTGGAAGACATTGAGAGACTGGATTCAAAACAAATATAGAGAAAAATCAGAAAGTCGTAATGTGTAAAAGAGTATTTCATGCACGTCCAAATTATACGCGGACAAAACATTCTTGTGAGAAAAATAGCACAGTGCGAGGAGAAAGGGAAGCGTGGTTTGGTGGGGTGGACAAAGAGCCAGCTCAGGCGAGGCTGGTGGAACAGCGGTTACTAGGCTGTAAAAAATGGACATGGCAAATGTACTGCATTTGCTAAAGTCTCCATGAAACTCCAGGGAAAACAGAGCGTTCACAGAGTGGCTCCGCCGTCAGCGAGAAAGTTTCATTATTATTAGTCATATGCTGAGGATGTCAAGGAATTTTAAGGCCGCACTCTTTGCATTTTTAGAGGTTATTAATGAAATAGCTTAGCAAGGTGAATTACATTAAAATATTTTTCTAACCATTCCAGAAATCTTGGTCCAAGTTGGCATAGGGGGGCTGGCAAGTGGTGAACTTTTGACCGAAGCTCGGATTGCCGGGAGACACATCCTCCTTGTTAGTTTCGGGTGACAGTTCACTGTACGAGCGGGATCCACTTGTGTGTAAAGAGGCGAGTGGGGGAGGAAGATTTAGCGCCGCATTTTCACAGGGGCAAGAAATTCCACCCAGCTCAAATGTGTTTTGGCCCACTGCCCGGCTCCTTGTCAAACACATGACCATCACTCGGCTTCCTATTTCTGGCCCGAATCTGGATCCCGGGGATAAGCGAGCCCCATTAGTGGTTAAAATTAGGCAGCCGAGCTGTGACAACACATGCTGACTCTCCAACAGAGGGTAGACATATTTAAAAACCAAAAAAGAGCTAGACGCACCAAGGTTTAATGTCAACGCCATGTGTAATTCATCAGTTTGGGCTCCCATAATTCGGATAGCAGCTGATCTACTTCATGGAGAGGACTTAGCAGGATTTTCTGGCTTCCTTCTAACCAAAGACTTCCCATAATGATTGCTAAAGATAAGATTATGCCATTAGTTTTTTCATGGTAGAAATCCATAACCCTGGCTTCTCACTCTGTCATGATCTAGTCGTATGACGAACAACTTCTCCTGACCCGAGAATGACGAACCAGGACATCTGGTTTCCACAGGGCTGTACTTTAATCAAGCAAGTTTATTTCCAATGGAAACAGCAGCAGAGTAGCTAGTTAAGAAGCAGGCGTTTGGGGTTCTTCAATAATCAGAAGTTTCCTTTTGCCAAAAACAAGTCAGTCAAAACGTTCGTGCACGTATGGATGACTCTCTGGGATGCAGCGCTCTGTTTCTGCTCCAATCACACCTACCTCCATCTGCTTGGCTGGTGGCACCGACCATGGCAGCCTCTCTGGCAAGGTCCTACACAACTGTCTGGCCTTCATCGTACTTCCCCATACTTGGATCGTACTTCCCCTCCTTGGATCCATTCACAAAAGAGTATTATCTGTCCTTAACATTCCTTCGTAAGCCTTTTCTGTATGTCGAGATATATCAGCTAGGGAATGTCAGGCTGGGTGAGCAGCCTATTGCAGTGGTTGATGTTTTAATACATTACAAAGAGCTTGAGAAGTGAACATGCATTTCCACATAGGCATTGTACCCTTCCTCATCATCACTGATGTCTGTGATGCTCACTACTGATCCTGAACCGAGGAGTCTGATGATGATGTCTTGCAAACCGATCCTTTCTGTTGTGTAATGAGCCCTTGCATTGCACAGCTACCCACTCAAGTCAGCCTTTTAAACCTTTTAACGGTGAATTTAGTACATCCTCCTCTCCTCTCCTCTCCTCTCCTCTCCTCTCCTCTCCTCTCCTCTCCTTTCTCTTTTTTCCTTTCTCTTTTCTCCTTTCTCCTTTCTCCTTTCTCCTTTTACTTTCTTTTAATTTCCTTTTTCCTAAGGAATGCTTGCACAATATTGACTGTGAAGAGGGTGTATGAAATTACATGCCCCACACTTCCCAAGGCAGTTCTCCTTACTGCTGCCTTCTTCCAGGCTCCCGAAAATCCCTGGCCTCCTCTGCAACACCAGAAAGACTCAATGGGAAGTAGAACTGAGATTCTCTACCCAAACAGAGTCCCAGCATTTACGGATCATCTCCATTGCTCCGTTGAAGCATTCTCCTCAAGGAAAAAAATACAAGTGTGTGTAAAATTTTAAGTGTTATCCTCTCAATGACCTGAGAGCTGCACAGCGGTATCTGCCAGCTGTGCTGGTAAGAAGGCGCACATCTGGCTGGAACTGCCTTCCAGGACACGGACACCGGGCACAGCAGCCTGGGCTGGTACGAAATACCCCTCTGCAGGGACAGGCACCCCCTCCCACAGCAAAGAGGCTGAGAGAGATCTCTGGGGTACTGGGGACATGGGGACATGAAATGCCCCATCTGATCACTGCTGGCTGTGTAGAGAAATAACTACTAAGGGAATTAACCCCCAAGTTACTTAAAAATGTGTATGTTAAAAACGAGACCAAAGTTTTACCCTGAGAAAAACGTGGCAGGTAATGCAGGCTGGAGTAACATATTTGTTGTAGAAAACTCTACTAAGGAGACACCCTGAGACATGTTGCTCTAACAGAAATTTCCGAGAGGTCTCCAGTTATAGCACAAAGCACGATACTCGAAGTTAATAACAAGTATACCTACTAAACAAGAGAGTAGTAAGAAATGTGCCTGCTGTGCTTTTGCAAACGTCTGCTGCTATTAACAGTCTGGTATTTTAAATGCTTCCAGTCTAATGAAAGCTTTGAAGCCAAAGGAAATACATCTGATACCCGTGGGCTGAGTACTTTTGGTGGGTATAAGCGATGCTGCAGAGGCAGAGAAGCTCCAGGTGCCAGCTCAGGTGGGACAACGTGTGCTACCCTTCGGATGGAGGATGCTGAGGCAGATCCATGTCGGACACCTTCGGCACGGCGTTCCCAGCCCTACCTCGGGCTCAGGGCGCAGCGAGGTGCAGCTGGCTCCAGGTCTGCAGGCAGTGCGGTGCCCATGATAACGGAGCCCATGCAGAACCAGATGGAGGACTTGGGGACTGAAGCACTAACCCCAATCCCAAGGCAGTAATTTAGACTTTGTGATTACCTGGAATATTCCTGTCTTCTGTTACGTGGCACCATGGAGAGCTGACTGTGCCTGTTGGCACCTGAATTTAGTCATCACTGGGTATGCGCGCATGTGTGGGTGTTTTAACACCCTACCTCTGCAGTCCGGTTAATCAATATGGTCCAGGCAGAAAATGGCACATGGGGCTGGTTACTGTTTGGACAGAAACTGGTTAAAAAACCCATCAGACCTTCAGGTCTGGTGCAACAACCTCCTCCCTTTTCATTCTTTTTCAGCGCTTGTTGCCCTCAGTTAGCGGGGTCCCAGCTGCCTTTTCTGTTGTGCTCAGGCGTCTGCTGTGCCCGACCCACAACACGCCAGCGAATTGCCCGTGCTCGCAGAGTGCCAGCAGCTGCCACTCAAGAGAGAAGATCAAGAAAATTCCAGGCAAGGCAGAGCTGACCAGTCCAACTGGCAAGGGGATTCTCACCGAGGGGAGCAGGGTTAGAGGAGCTACCGGAGTTAGACCTGGTTCGTGGTCGTACATACATCCTTGTCAGTGAGATGTTAGCTCTTAAGATTTAAATCTTTTGCTTGATATCTTTCAGTCAAGTTGTATGAAATGTTTTAGTAGCAGAATCTAAAGTTTTCAAAAGTGTGTAAAAATCCATCTTTAACAGTAACTCCTTTATTTAAAGGATGCAAGGTCTGCATCTTTTAATGTAGTCTCCTCTGAGTCCATTGAAACACACATTGTTCCTTCTGTTCTCTCGACTCTCTCTGCAAGAAATGTACCGTGTTTGCTCATTAACATAAATTTAAATGCTGATCTTCCAGGTGTTACTCCATGGCTTCTGATTATTTCGAGTGATAAGCTATTACAAGAGGTGCTACAGATTCCTCTGTCCTGGAAAACTAGCTTAGAATTTTGAGTTGTTCATTAAATCATCATTTCAACAGCTTTCTCAAAACAGAATTCCCTAGTTCTTTTTTTTATACAAAAGCAAACTTCCTACTTAATTTTGTCACTGTTGTCTACTTAATCAAAGAGAAAAAGTAGTATCCAAGAATTGGTTTGTATGTGCTCTTCTGTGAACATAATGAAGGAGAGATAATGTTTTTTTGACTTAAGACTATGGAAGATCAAGGACGCAGAGAGATCACGAGTGTCTGCGGGAGGCCATGAGATTGATTCCTCCTTAAATACTCAAGCATCTACATTACTTATTTGAGTTGAGCTGCTAAATAATTTCAAATACAGAAGGTTGATTTGAATAGGAGGGCTTTCTGTTCAATTTTTTTAAATCCATTCTTGTTGCTCTTGGGTCTCGCCTTCCCCGCTTGCTATTACCAGTTGACCTGAGCAGTGTTGGCCCAGCTGCTATTCCCTGCCACCTCTCAGTTGCTTACTGCAGCTTTTTGACAGTGCCTTTCCTATAGCAAGACTTTAATAGAGGTGGTCTTTGCTGTCCGTTAATTAAGCAACATGCCGATTGTGGCTTTCCAAAAAAATTTTTAAAATGTTTATCAGTGTAGATGGCCAAATTGTCATTAAGGAGCTCTTCTGCAGACCTGAAGGGCCTGTGGTCTGAGCCTGGTCACACACAGCTATTCATCTCAGTCTCCACAGTAGTAACAAATGTCATCTATATACAGAAGCTACTCACATATCTCTTTTGGCTGACATTATTGATGCTTGTTTTTCTGGACTAATTGCAACTGCCAATGTTTTAAGAGTCAGATCAAATAATAAAAGCTGATGGTGGCTAAGTGACGCTCTGAACTCCCAGGGCCCTTGGAAGAATTATTTCCACTGGTTTGATAGAACAGTGTGTTAGACTTATCACAAAGACAATATTCCAAAAATATGCTCGTTCTCTACATTTGTTCCTGTAAACATGCCATTAACAGCACCCTGAAAACACCCCTTCCCTGCATCCTTCCTAACAAAGGGCACTGGTGGAATGGAGGAAAGAAAAGCAAGAGATTTGATACAGCACCTTGCAGACTGCTGTGAATTATTATCACGGTTCAGTTCCTGCCTAGATTTGTGCGGGCTGGAGTTGCTTAATCCATCCTTGACCTTGCCCACTTGGCGAGAACGGTTCCCAAGAGGTGGCCAGTACAGGTTGACGAGAGGAGCTTCTCCTCTGTGCTCAGAACCGTTGGTGAACCTTTCTGGTTCTTCTTCCACTCTGGTGCCCCGAAAGGTTAATGTCACTTTTCTGGTTCTTGAGCTCTTCCAAAACCAACTTCAGAGATTGGTAGCTAAAAAGTGTCTCCAAACTGATGAAGAAAATGGGCTCAGCAGCCTCCCCCTTCAAAACGTTTCTTTTAGAAAACAAGAATGAGCCTGTGGTGTGAGAGGTGTGGGTTATCCATGAGCTTACCAGGGTAATGCAGGCTTGTTAGAGCAATGTGTCTTTGATACTAGAGAGCAGGTAAGGACGAATGAAGAAGAAAGTGAGCAGGGAGGTTAGTCTGGAGGTAATCGGGTCCTTGGCTGTCTTTTGTCTTAGGAGAGACTTGTTTCTTCACCCCTTTTCCCATAGGCTACACACACATGCCTATATACCTACCTATGCTACATTTTACATAAGCCTTGTATTTTGATTAATTTTCACCTGCCAAAGAAGCCATTCGAGCCAATATTCTGACCACATTAATTTCCTATTCTACAATTTCAGTAATAGTCTCCATGGTTTTCATTGTATGTTGTTCATAAGGACTCAATGTGCCTCACAAAGGCATTGCAACCGCCACTCCATGCAAACCATCTCTTGCCCTAAACGTCCAGGTGATACATCTTGTTCAACCTCATGTAACTGCTTTTCAAGAGCAACTGTAAGTGCTTATCCCTTTTGCTGACACAGGCATAATTAATTAGCACTCACCTGACCCGGTGAAGAACACACTTTCACTCACTTGACACTTAATAACTTGTTATCCAACACCTTGCTGGTGTCCTCCTAGGCATCCCGTCTATTCTAAGCATCCTGTATGACTAAGACCATGTGCATGTCACGTTCATATAGTCCTGACTTCTAACGTTTTCTCTGCCAGCCCCATGCAGCATCCCCATTCCTCCCCCCTCCTCTCTATTAATTGTTTACCTTGAACACAGCTTCTGAGCCACTGCACATGACCTTCTTATTTCCAGCCTTCTGCTGCAACACAGCGTATCTGACAACAAGTTTGGGAGGCAGTATTTTGGGTAGCCCTTGCCTTTCTTCAGAGTACAATAAGTACAAGGCAGTTGTGTGCTGGGTAGACACTGAAATGGGTCCACTGTCACTGTGACGTGACCGTCCTTCCCTCCACATCACTTCTGATCCACAGGATTGCGTTCAGTGGAAGGCGGAGGCTTGGTCTCCGCTTATCAATACTGACTTCTTGTTAGCAGAAAAAAGGGACGATGTGATCTCTTTCGCTCCTCATAAGCAGTAGCTTATCAGTATTGCTTGTAAATTTTGGAGTAGTAAAGATGGAGAGACTTTAACCACTTGACAACCTCTGACTCCTTTTCTGTTGCCACAACACTGACAGCAATGGTTTTGTCTGGTTCTAAAACAGACAGTCTTGTCCTCCACACATTGCCACTGAGGAGTTACCACCACCAGTCAGTCCTGCGACATAATCTCGTCTTCAAATTTGAGGCTCTTTCTGGAAAAATGTTCTTTCCTCATCTATCTGGTAAATGAAATGATTAAAATTGCAAGCATTTTTTTGTTTACCCTGCTCTTTCATTAGGCGTCATGTAGGCTCTTCACAGCACCAAGGCTTACTGCCAAGGAGAGGAACTGCAGTCCAAGTTTGCGCACATAACTCCGGGCTTACTCTAACACCACCTTTGTTTTTCAAACATACGCTCTAAGCTGGCAGATGTGATTTAGTTACCCTCCCTCAAGCACCTGACTCAGGCTTGCAGCCTGGAAAAAGTAACCTCATGTTAGGCTTTGTGGATTGCCTGAGAACCTGATATTCCTAAACTCCCTCTGCAACCGTCCGAGTGAGATCTCGTGGTGGTGACATACACTTATTGCCATATAAAGAGGGGACAGAGAGCAAGAATTCAACATAGCCAAGGTGGCCATGCTTCTGGGATGTGAAAGAGAAGCTAGGGGATGGCACAGGATCTGTCCTCCCGTGGAGATTACAGGGGACCCTTCCCTCCCATTCATCATGACATCACTTTCCTGTGGGGATTATAGCATTTGTTGACAAGGAAACGTAATAGTAGGAAATTATTTGATGCATTTTAATACGTCTGAGTGATATCAAGCAGATGGAAAGATGAACAAAAGCTTCCATCTGCAAAAACAGAAGTCCCATGCTTGCCTTGTATTGACAACACTTTATTATTTATATTCTGCAAGGACAACAAGTCAAAATGTCACATCTAGGCCAGGGCTGAGAAAGACAAGTCATCCAGCTGGGCAAAGGACGGAGTACTTGCCCCGTTGAAGAGGGGGAGTAGGGGTGATGTGTTAGGGAAAGTCTTAAGACAAATGAGAAGGGAGAGATCACGAGGCAAATATATCAGGAAAGGAAATCATGGGAAAAGCTGACATCGAACAGGAGTTAGACCCGGTAGCAGGGAAACGGCCTGCACCTCTCCTTCGGAGTGAGATACGGGAATGGCAGGAATCCCCCATGGCTGATGGTCTGTTTGCTTCTGTCTCAGAATTCCCATTAATGTCCTCAGGAATGTGCAAGATCTCAGGTACTTCTTCACATCAAGTGGCCGCAGTTGAATACTGTCTGTGGATTTGGGACAGTGACACATTTTTCACATGTAGACAAATGGTTCCGCTCCAAATCAGAGCGGAGCACAAGCTCTTCTGGTTGACAGACTAATTGTCCAGTTTTTAAATTTTGCCCAACCCTGGAAATGTTCTTCTACAATATCAAAAGTGGTAGAAATGAAAAACATATAGTCCTGCACCTAATTCGCAAAATATTACAAACATGCCAGTCTTTGCAGGCATGCCTGATATGAATTGTTCTTGCCTAACAGCAAACTGTCTTGGGATGTGTGTAACATAGAACTTTTCCTATAATTGCAATCGTATAGGCTGAAACTACATAACTAGAGATTATGGCCCCGTTTCTCCGGAGGACAGGGTATTAGCTTGCTTTCTGCAAACTCCGGCTGCACGGCCCGGTGTCACATCACAATTTATTCACCCTACTGAAATTCATCGTGTTTTAAATGCGTAAAATCCTGATCATACCTTCACAAGAGTATGAGCATGAACCGAACTACGGTTTGTCTGGCACTGCTCGCATAAGGAGACGCATCTCGTCGTGCCTCCAACATGCACCCAATATACCACGGGTGTGTGTTTCACTGTGAAAGTGAAACTAGACAGAATGCCATTTAAAGAATAAAGTGAGGTGACATCACTCCGTTCGCCTACTGAATTAGAAGTTTGCTCATTGCCTCTTCAGGTCTCAGCTGACCCGATTTGGATTTTAACCAGCAAGTAAACAAGCCCTATTCACAATACTATTCCACACCACTTCTAGCAAGATGCCAATACGCTTATAGTTAAACAGTATTTCAGGCCATCGGCACCCGGTCACTAATTTAAAAAGTGACCTTTTGCATTCGCCATGTGGATGAGCCCCGTAAGTCAAAGGACAAGGGAAAATCTTGTAAAAAAGAAGAAAGACAGCTGCCAAGGGTGCGATCGGATCAACTTCAGAGTAAGTCTGCGGGACAGAGTGGCATTTGCAAAGGCACTGAAGCTCTCTCGTGGCATCGGGCCGGTGGTGGTGACAGAGCCATCTGTCCCGTCTTTTTTGCCCTTTCCTGTCTGCCATTAATTTTCCACAAAGGCTCCAAGTGACAGTCCCCTCATAGTGACCATACTTGGAAACAAGGTGTATGACAGGCAGGGGGAGAATGGCACTCATCTCCAAGAGCCCCCACGTTACAGCTAGGGGAGAAAAAAAAAATAAAATAACTGAGAGTTTGCAAAGCAGCGAAGAAGATGTGAAAACCGAGAAGATATGCTGACAGGGGGATTTGGCAGGCACGCACCCCCCCGTTACACGCGCCGTGGAGTTGGGACGCGGGAGCGGAGGCGTGCGCTCCTCCTGCACGGCGGTAAACACGGGAGTATTTCTGGAGCAGCTGCCCGGGTAAGGGGAGAGGTGCCTGCTGCTGTCCTCCAAAGTTACCGTTTTATAGGGGTCTGTACCTTACGCTTCTCAAACTCTCTCATTTCTCGCACGAATCGTACCAGGCCTTTACTCAGCAAACCGCTCCTCGGGGCTGAAGACTGCGTTTAAAGTCAAGATATTTTGCTGAGCTGGATCTATAACGAGTAGGATTGCATGCCATATTTCGCCTTTTAAAATGAACAACCATCAACGTGATCTCGACCACAGTATACACAGAAATTAATACAGTTTGCTTTATGTTCAGATTGGTGCTATTCTTAGCAGCAGGCAAGTCTAGACATGTTTTACAGAGTTTGATTACACAAATTCCAGTTCAGCAATATTATACTAAAATTCAGTTCTACTCCCCATATATTCAGTTACCATGTTCATCATTAGACTGCTCAAGTATCTTACAGTATTGCTTCATGCAATGCTATTAACACTTGTCCCACATTTATTCTCTCATCTTTTCCTCCAGAAGGATATGTGCAGTGGAGGGTTTGTATTTTGAGATCTTAAAAGTAATACGTGTGCACACCCACACGCACACACTGCTGCGTGGCCAAGCGTGTCTGAAATGAGGTGTGGGCTTGGAGCAGAGACCATTTCGTTCAGTGTTGGTTGGTCGTTACCGAGGGTGGTTGCACCGGTTGGCTCCGGTGGAAGGTCTCACTCCTGATATTGCTGAAACTCTGACCACATCCAAAGACTGAGTCCTGCAGCCTCCGCCAATAGGCCTCCTCCAAACCCATTTTAAGACAGAAATGCCTTACTGACTCTTAAAGGTTTTGACTGCATGTCTCCTTGCATGTGACTTATCCATGGAGAGGCTGAGGAGGGGGTGTTTAATAAGACTGTGCCTGTACCCAGTGATGGGTACTTCCCCAGCCTTTAATCCCATTCCACGCTAGTGTTCTCGGGACCCAGTAGGATAAATGAGCTCATATGATGAGCTCACATTTTTATTTCACGCTATTTCTGTTACACTGGAGATGTACTTGTGGTTTGTCAGGAACGCAGGGACCTGCAAGGACGTGCCTCCAAGTGACTTGTGTAGATATTTATCACAGTAGATAAGGCCTAGTTCTTCTCAGAATCGATGACTTTACTCTTGTTTTCTTCCTTTCGATTAAGAAAACGAGGGAGATACATAAATCGTATTATCCTGACAATACCTGTTTTACTTCCAGAGTAGGAACAATCTTCGAGTCCTTCTGCATTTCAACTTCTGAGATGATAGCCTGTACTTAATAAAGTTGGGCATATCTTTCTCGTATCAAGTATACTCTAACGTTATGTGATCAACTGAACAATGATGTGGTTAAACCAAGTGCTCAAAACGGCTTATTTGCTCAGCAGTTTATTTGATGTATTTTTTTGATGCCCTGGGTGATTTCTGCTGGCTTCTAGTTAGAGCTAGAGGAATAAGTTTCTGGAAGTTTTAAAGCCCCAGGAAGCAATATTCCTCCCCAAGGTTTTTCAGATTTTCTTTTAGTTGTTTATTTTCCAATAACTGAAGTTTGAAATGCCAATGTGGGCTGCTTACTTGCAACCAATATGAAATGTTCTTAACTTTAAGAATGTGAATTACACTGTTTAGTTAGAAAAACAGGTGTACGTTTCTAGTGGAAATAGTGGAAATATTAATGTTCAATCCTGTATGGTTTAAGAATACAAGAGATGCAAACTGCAAGAAAACTAATGTCTTTTAGCTGCTTGTCTAGCTACATCACCTCTTCCTAAAATCTTTGTGTTTATACATGTGTTCTTTGGGTTCAAGTAATGAAAACAGAGCTGATAGCTAATACTCAGCTTTACTCCATGAACATGTATGTAGAGATATTTTTGCATTGCTAGCACTGCCCAGTATTACCTATTTTGACCTAAGGAATAGAGGAATTTTAATAACGCATAGCTGCAAGTTTTCCAGTGAAGTAACATCGTCTGCAAGGCTTATTTTTTATAGAGGGAACATTGCTTGTTGTTCAGCAACTACATCCTTTCGGAAAATACTGTAGAGTTTCTCTCAGTGTTCCCTTCAAGAGAAAGTATCTCTTCTGTGTGGAAAATGTTTCCTTTTAATTTTTCCAAAGCTTTCCAATTTTTTGCGCAGCCATCCACAGAAAAAAAAAAATGGTGAAGAAAACAGCTTCATATTCTGAAGTCTGCAGGTTTTCTCCAAGAGCCTCAGACCTTTGAGCAGCCTGCAGGGACCCAGCAGAAGTGCTGCACCTCCCATGTTGTTATCAGCAGAGAGGATGTCGCTGGCTGGAGCGTGTGGCAGCTGTATGAGAAGGCAAAGACCGATGGTGTTCCTTTGCCTCTTCCCCTTCACTCATCTGGAAGCAGCTGTGGAAATACTCCTGCACCCTGAAGAAATTACGACCATGCTTGGCTAACACTCAGGATTCACTCAGTCAAGAGATTTTTTTGCATCATCCTTATGCCTGTGGACCTACTCGAAGTTTAGATCTGAATTCAAGCTTTGGGAGTGTTGAGATGTGCACTTTTCTTCACAGATGACATCTGGGGACACCAGCGACTAGGTAGCTTTGTAGGTAGTGTCCAATGGAGACAATTCAACTGCAGTTGACTGTTCTGCCTATGCTAAGGTAGGCTGTCCTTCGAACCCTCTTCTAACTTTTTTACAGATATTTGAGAGAGGTTCAGGTTGGAATCAGATCCAAGTAAGCTGAGTTACCTGGGACACGCTCTGGCCAAGAGTTGTTGAATATGACATTGTCATCATTGCTTGGCTACTGACGTGTGAGGTGTTTCTATCTTCCTCCATTTATCTCAGTATTAGTATTAGTATTATCTTTTTGTTAAAGGGGAAGAAACCACGGCCATGAAGAGCATACGCAAACACCCTGCCCTTGAATAAGTGACTAAGATGAAGGGTCTGGGGCCACCAGCAAGGAGTTTGCTGCCATGGGGTGACATGTGACCACTGATCATATGTGACCACAAAGGTTTGGGCTGTGCCCTGTGCTTCAAGACAGTCTGTCCAGCAGAGAAGAGAACGTGTGACAGCCACCTGTGTCCTTGGGGACTCCTGGCCTCATCCTTGGGTTGAAATCCACCTCCAGTAAGTCAAATCTGGATGGGGATGTCCCATCCTTCCTTCTTCTGGCTTACTGCCTGGAAAAATCCCAGAGCCCAGTGCTCCCTTGGCGGTGTGGGGCTGCAAGGGCTGGAAACTCCCCTTGGGTGGAAACTGTGTCACAGGGTAGGACACCCTGGGGCTGCCGGCGGGTTTTGTGTCCGACTGTCGGCCAGGGCCAAAGGAGAAGCCCGTGTCATCTCACTGGGAATGGGGATGGGCTGGGAATGGAAGAGCTGAGCCATGGAGCTCACTTGCAACTGCATGAGGTCTGCTCACCCCGTGAGCCCTCGCTGGTGGCTGGGAATGTCGGTCATCATGCAGCTTTGTAGGTTGCCTTGGAGAGTTATGTTTGCTGGAAAGAATTAAATTGGAGTTTACTTTTTTTGCCTCTGCTAAGGTAGGCTGCCCTTTGAACCGCTTTTCAGCTTTTTGGGAACATAGCAGCAGTGGTTTGTGTTGTGAGACTCAGCGTTATTTGATTTCAGGAGAGAGAGGGTCTCCCAGATAATTGATACAGACTTGCAATGGAAAATTTCATTTTCCCCAGTGATGCAATGACTTTTCAAATCAACGGTTATTTTGCACATACCTACATTAAAATAATATACATGCAAACTGTAATTATTATTTTTTTTTTATTTTCAGGGTGAGGAGAGGACTACCAATGTACATGAAAAAATATGAATTAGTAGCTGATAGTATTGAAAGTTCTGTAATATCTTACAGCACAACCCAGCCAAACACCACAAATGAGAAAACTGGTTGTTACACGAAACATTCAGTTAAGTACAACCTGACAAGATCTAAAAGTGGATCTACTTTGTTACCACCACTTAGCTTATTGTGTCAGGGCCATTTTGATCTACAGCGTGGGCTTGAATTGAGGGACATGATGAGTTTAACATATGAGTCCCTATAGCTGAAGATGAAGAGCTGCTTTAACGTATTTCTACTTACTATGAGGTGGGCCCACACACAGCAGCTGATTACAAAGATACTAAACTTCATTTCAATATTAGATGTTCTTTAATATTCTATACTTTTTATGGTCTGAATGTTGCCTCAAACTGTCCTGGCACATGTGCAATGAAAGGTCCTTTCAAGAAAATGCACCAAAATTGAGGCTACTCGTCGTCAGAAATTTCTACTTGCTGCTGACGCCAGACCACATCTGCTGGTGCGAGTGCAAACGAGATGTCCAGATGCACAGAAATGGCCAGGAAGACGCAGATAGTTTTGGCTTTATATGGTCATATGAATGAGCATAGGCACGTTGCTCCTTATATTCTGGACTATGTGTTGGCCGTCACTTGGAGTGAGCCATCTTGGTTATCTGAAAAGATTCTTGATATCCTAAAGAGTTCAAATTGTTTTGAGTGACTCTTACCAAAGATGGAAAATTAACGTTCACAGGAAATCTCTAAAGTGTGCTGTCTGGAGAGCGTAATACTTGGATTTACTTTTCAGCAAAACTGCCCACTGAAAGACATGGAGAGTTCAAGGTGTTCCTGTGGCAGGACTTCTCACGTGACTTTTGTCAAACTGAGAGTTTGGGGCAGTTTTGACTCAAAGAGTGTTTGTAAAATTCATTCCTTCACCAGTTTCGCTCAGCTAGATGTGTATGAGGGAACTCTGTTGCTTGACCATAATCTGCAGGGCTCCACTTCCTTCAGCAGAATGAGAGCAGCAGACTAGCAGAGGGCGAGTAAAATCATCCAGGACGGTGGAAATGCACAGTTAGAGGATGAAGTTATGTTTGCACAAAATAAGTGGAAACCTCCAGTCCAGGCCACCATGATCATACCCCATTCGCTACCTGGGCCGGCTGTTCGGTTGGAGAAAGCTTGAAGCACCTACCTGGCTTGAGACACCAAGAGATTATATTATATAGTGTGAATAACACATGCGAGATTATAGCCCAGAAGCTATCCTGTACAAGGGGAGGGGTGGATTTGACAAGTGAACTGAAAAGAGATTTAGAGGTCCTGGACAGATACAGTGATGCACAAATAGAAGTTCATGAGGACATTGCTTCATGGTTATGTAATGGAATCGGTAGCTGTCTATAATTGGCCAGCTGGACTACTTAAATGAACGGAATAACTAATTGAACCTGTCTCATCTTATAAACTTTTATCTTCTGGGCTTTTTTTTCAGTGATCCCTGTAATGTCATCGCGGCTAATTTTAGCTGCCATTTTCCCCTTGAAGATATTTACCAACACGGTGCCCTCAGTCTGTTGTAGTAGAGGAAGTCGGGGCTGCAGGCTGAATGCTCTCCTGTCAATGCGATCAAATTATAAGTAGCTGCACTAATCTGCCTATCATCAGAAATAGCCAAAGAAAAATGCACAAATGTAAACATAAAAGGGAACTCTCATAATTTGCATACTTGTCATAGTTCACCGTAAATCAGCCTAAATGCCAGCGGGCTTGTTCTTTTTGACATGATCTGGAGCCTAGCTCCACTTGTTGACATCTCATCTTCTCAGAAGATACTGTATATTAGTAAAGTTAATTGACTAATCATTTTCATCACTGGGAGTGTAAGTAAATAATTCCATCTATTTCTACCTAGGCTTCTGTTTACGGTCCGAGGGTGCCAAGCCTTCAGACTAAATGAAAATATACCCTCCAGTAACCATGCACGGCATCCCCCATAACAAGCTGCAGAAACTCTCCGAAGCATTGCTGTTATGTTGTAGGGAATCCCGAGAATCTTAGGCTTAACTCCCCATGCCGGCCAGCCTCCCGCAGGGCCGGCCAGGCGGAGGCTGGGATGGCGGGGGGATGCATCTGGGCAGAGCCATGTTAGAGCACCGGCATCTGTCATTTTTAGGGAAAGGGAGCAGGTCTGCAAGTAATGAATTAGCGGCGGGTGGGGATGTGCGTGAGATGATGTGGTAACATGCGCTTCAGCTAGCCGAGAGGAGCTGGAGGGTTATCTAATAGCTGCTGCTTTCCATCTTTTGAGTGTCCCCGCACAATCAGTCACAAATGTTTTTTTCCTTTGGCCAGTTCTTCCTAATGGTGGGGAAGGGAAATTTGCTGCTGTTTCTTCCTTCCATAGCTTTGCCATCTGGTGAATTAAAGAAAAATTGATTGTGAATTAGACTTCGGCTGTGCTTGTGGTTTCAGTGACAAGGCTTCGGTGGGGGGTGAGAGTTAGTAGTCCTGAACTTTCGCTTTAATTTGCGATGAAGATCTTCTAGGTGATGTAGAGGCAAATGACCAAGTTGCTAGCTCCCCGTTTGTGCCACAGAAATAGAGGACCAGGTTTTTTTTCAGTATCTCAGAATTAGTTAGGAATTGTTTGATATCTCCAGAGTGCCTGTATGGTGTGCTGCGTTCTCTTTCTTTCTTTGTGCAAAATCTTACTTTGTCTAGAAAGATGTCTTCGGTTTTCTTTGGGCACAGTGTGTCTAAAAAATACAGCCTGGATGCTGTCACCGATTCTTACCATACCGACTCGTTTGTATGAGTTGCTCCAGAAACATTTCCCTTCACACCTTCCTCTCCTGCTTAGAGGAGAGCGGGATCCTGTGCTGGCGGGTGTATTTCCCTGCTTACTTTGGTCCTGGTTCTTTCTGCTGTGACTTCTGCCATCAAAGATATCGATTAGTGCTGGGGATTTCTGCTGTGCACAACCACCTGGTTTGAGACCACCAACTCGTTTTCCCTGCTGGGCTGCAGCCGTGAGAGGCTGGAGCTGCTGACGGCTGCCGAGGTTGGCCTGGCTCGCAGATGGGGTTTGGGGGAGAAAGGCTGGCAGAGAAATGCCGAGACCCGAAAGGTTCATTCCCTGCCAGACCCTGCCAACCTGGCTGTCCTCAACAACTTCAGCCTACTCTCTTGTGTTAACCAACCTAAACCCTGCCTTTTCTACTCATTAGTCACAAAAAAAAACGTTTAGATGTGGCACTTCAAGACATGGTTTAGTGGACATGGTGGCATCAGGTATACGGTTGGACTTGATGATCTTTGAGGTCTCTTCCAACCATAACGATTCTACGATTCTATGGTTCTATGAAATGATGACAGCTAATCGCTTCCACACAAAATGAACCTTGAAGAACAGCTTTTTTTAGATTTAAAAAGCTGAATTGTAATTGAAAAAAGGACCTAACCGCACGCTTAAGTATCCCTATATTCATCTGCACTTAAGGAAGGGCTTTCTTGAGTAAATAGGGACCTAAATACTTAGTTAATTACTCCTAGTAATGGAGATTTTAGTATGCAGAGCCAGGGAACTTGCAGTTTTGTGCCCTGAATGTTTAAAATGCATTTCACCAAATAAAAAGGCCATTTATACTTTAATTTAAAGAAATAATAAGTAATTCCAATGTATGTTATCCCACATCTATAGCACATTCTCATTTCCAAAAAGCTCTGATATTAATTCCCCCAAAAGTTCTGTTGACATCTCTGTGTGTTTAGCTTATGGATGGTCTTAGTTTGTGAGATCTTTACTACTTTTCTTCTAATTTCAGCATACAAAAAATCTTTTATGTGGCTATATCAAAATGCAATCTTGTATGCAAAGTCGTATTTGCTTCAGCCCGAGTTGTCCTCTGAGGAGCAGGGTTGCATAAAGGGTGTCGGGGAGGGAGCTAAATGTAATGTTTAATGGGAAGTCCATGCAAAGCCTCTAGCAACTGGAACTAATGGGGACAGATAGGGTTGTGAAACGTGAGCCTACAAGATCTCCACTGAGAGATATCCATTCCACTTTGTCCTCCCAGGCCTTACTTCCCAGAGACGTTGAGTTCTTTTCTTTAAATCAGTTCAGATATTTACAAACAAGAGCAGTACCACAGTGACTTCTTTCTAAAGGCAATTCTTGAAATCCAAGAAATCTTCTTTCCAAGTAGAGGCTGTTTCTAGCAGCGCTTTAGGCTGTCGGCTTTCTGAGGTAGCACGTTGCTTCTTTTTTCTACCCAATGCAGTGAACGGGTCCCTGACTGTGATTTGATTCCTACAGAAAACAAAACAATTTTTTTTTTTTTTATGGTTCCTTAGTGAAATGAACTTTAGTAATAGAAGTTTGTTGCATTAGAATTGGTAGCAGTTTACCCTTACCCAATCCTTAGGGATTTAGCAGGTGTTAACAGAGTAACAGCATCTTGGGCAGAGATTTCTGTGGAAAGACAGCACAGACTATTGTAGCTGATGAAAGAGGGGATATTTTAACAAAGGAAAATATCTGCAGATGAGCATATACTGCAGGTTTCTGAGTCTAATTCCAAACTGTTTATGTATTGAATGCTGAACCCTGCACCATCTGAACACTTTGAACATCTATGGACATCTGAACACTTTATGTACTGGAGAAATTAACTAGAGACAGTTCTGTATGTTCTTCCTGGTCAGAATTCAAATTTTGAGTCTAGTATAAGCAACCACCCTTAATAATTGGAAATACGCTTTGTTACTTTGCTAGTAATAGTGGGTGCTTTGAACACCCGCTGCAACAGCCTAGTTCAGGTTACTGAGTGCCCTACGGCTGTGAACACAGAGGACCCTGAATACACCGAAAGGGACAAAGTAGCCTCAGAAAATAGACAGGACAAAGGAATTCTGGCAAAAAGAAAATCTTTTGACTTCAGAGTAGTGGAGGGAAAGGAGAAGGAGTGAGGAAAAAAAGACGGTCCATTGATGCAGCCATGAAGAAGTGCAGATGTTGCTGAGCGAAGACTAAGGAGAAGTGCCGTCTTCTGGGATGCCATGAGGATTTAGTCAACTGGATCCCAAGCTCACCTCTGGGTTATGAGGCATTCCAGGCCAACTGCTTTCCATGGATCAGATTTATTATTTTCTTGGCCACCCAGCTGGCTGGAAGATGGCTGGCATTGTAATGAGAAAGTCTTCTGGATCTGGTTTGGCGTACAACACTTTTGATATTTGTGTTGTATCCTTCTCCTAATAATATCTGAGCTGGAAATATCCCTGATTGCAAGGACTAGGGGTAAAAAGAGTAGGGAAAAAATACAGTAGGCCAGCAAAGGAATTTTCGTGATGAAGAGCCCTTCCATAAGACTGTTCTTTAGTAGCTAAGCTGCTTCATTGACTACAAGAGCAAGCAGGGAATTGGGTATACTGGGAAGTCTTTAGTGCAAACCGAGGGCACTGCAGGCTGTGCTGATGAAGCCGAAGGCATTTATAGCTGTGGTGCCAAGGAGAACACTTGCAACCCGCCCCGGGGCCAAAACCAGTGTTACTGCTTCACTGACTGCATTTACAGCAAGGAAAGATGTTTAAGAACAAGAAGGGAAATTTCCTTTAAATCAGAAGCAGTACTGTTCTTGTCTCTCCGCTAACATGCTCAGGCATTTAGAGCTGGAAGAGAAGAATAACTGTGGACTACTGTGTGTTTTCACTTTTGTACAACAAGCTTTAATCAACATACCCACAGTATATAAACATTATATCAGCATATAGCTAGAAAATGGCATACAGCTATAAAATAATTCAGACGCTCACCTGCCTTAGTCTTTAAATTACATTGGTGTTTCCACCAAATGAGATCTTCATTCTGTGAGCATCTTTGCTTGAAAATATGGTGCCCTTCCAAAATTAAAGCTCTTGCTCTTTGAGTAACGAATGTATATTATTGCTAAAAATACAAAGAGGTGGAATCCCTCCTTTCACACAGAATTTAGTGCAATCTTAACGAGGGTGTCAGGATCATAATGAAAGCTTTTATATGATTGCAACAATACATGTGCTGCATAGAATTAATTATTGAGAGGTGAAATGTGTGGGTGATGTCAGCCTGGAGATACCTAATCAAGATGTCTGCTGGTAGGTTACCTTCAAACATGTAACCTATTTAACCTGTAACATAATGAGGATAACTGTAAAGCTTGAAGTAGCTTCCCAGCAACTCTGGCTATTGTTTGGAGATTATTTATGTTTAGCTAGTCTGGTGCAAAACTCCAACATGTGATGCTCTCACCTGCCTGGATGGTTTACTGTTGACTCATAACTGTGATCAGCTTTAGCAAAAATAAGCTATTATTTGTATGCTTTTTTAGTGAATTTGCCCAGAACTGATTTTTGACTGCTTAAGAAAGCAGTCCAAAGCAAATTTCACACTCCCGCCACCCCTCTCCCTGGGCATGAGATAAAGAAGGGCTCCCTGAGTACTGGAAGGGTTGAGTTCAGCCCTGCTCTATTCAACAACTCAACGGTGAAGTGCGGAGCTGTGCCTGGAGAGACTCTGTGTGCCCACTGTCCCGAGAGATATCTTCGGGTGGTTCTCCTGCCTAAAGAGCAGCATTGTGAGAACTAGTTAACTGACTCGTCCCTTCCATATTTTCATTAGTGTGATCCTGTCAAATTTTCCCTATTTACAAAATTCTAACTAGTTAGATTCACCTTTTGCTAAGCAATTTAGCAGCACAAGTCTAGAGAAAGTCAAGGGCACTTGTCCTTCCCCTTTACTTAAGGATAGAGGGTCTATTAGGTGCACGGATGGGGAAAACTACACTTCCATCTGTAAGCCAAATATTACAATTTAATAACCGTTCATACTGCTTTTATCCAATATTTGGGTGGGTAATTCCAGACCAGGTGATATAAGTAACAGGCAGATGGATATTATCTGGGGAAGTCATTTATGCTTGGTGAAAGATTTCCATGGAGCCTTGGACTGGTAGGTATTATGTACAAGATTTGGTCTTCCTGTGCCTAGGCTGTCATCACCACCCAATGTGTCAGTAACTTGGAGAGAGAGCTGAGGCTTTATCTTTAATATTCTCTGTACATCTTGTTTAATTCTGTTTCTTGCTGCAGGGTCAGAAACACTTACCAGGAGTTGTTTCAGCTGAGCTGTCAAAGCCCAACTTCGTTTCCTTTTTCTGAATGTAACATACACAGAGTAAGCGACTAAACAAATGGGCAAAGATCATTTAAAAAAAAAAAAAAACAAAAAGTCTTTCTGGGACAGGTGTTATGCAAAGTATTTACTAATTGGGCTAAATTGGCAAATTACAGGTATCTCAGAGTTTACATGGTCACCACCTTGTAGACTCTACTGTTGCTTTGTGGTAGCCTATAACAGCTCTTTGACACACCTGGGAATGTCATTTTTCCAAGGTCAATTTTTTTCCTAGCTGTCTATCCAGAAATCACAGTCATTCGGCTCGTCAACATAATTCTCAGTTATGTTGTAGCAGAGAAAACACCAAGGAGGGTTGCACCAACTTACAACAACTGCATGGGCACCGTGGTTTTCTCAAACCTTGTCAGCAGTACACTTATTAGGAAGGAATCTATTGTATTGGAAAGGTGTTTACAGTCAAAATGAGTGAAATAGGATATGGATAATTAGGATGGCCATGTTACTGGAAAAGAAACAGGGAGCAAGCTCCTAATTCCATTTGAAGCTAATTAGGTGGCCTGTCACTTTGATAAGATGTTTGGGCTCACAATCTGCTTTGTTGAGGGCATTTCTTCTATAATTGGCTTGTCAATTACAATTGGCCATGAAATGCTGCGAACTGCTTACAGCCTGTTCTCAGTCTGTCTTACAAAATGGGTCCCAGAAACAGGGTTTTGTTTTCTTTTTTTGTGTTTTGTTCTGTTTTGTTTTGTTTTGTTTTACCAAAAGAAAGCATTAAAATGCATACTAGTTGTTATTCTCCTCCTTTGTTTTGACTGTTGTTGCTCTTCACTTTGACACCTTCAGGACTGAGCTACTGAAGTCTTCCACAACTGCGAAGGTAGGACTTATGCTCGTGATGCAGGTTGCAATGGAAAAATGAGATGTAAATTGAACATGGGACACAGTGTTGCTTTCTCCTGGGGTGACGAGCTAAGAATGCTAAAAGTGAATAAAAGAAGCAGCAGAATAAGTGCCTTACTGGAACAAGATATTTTTTACATCATTAAGGGTTAGCTGAAAAACTGAAAATTAGCGAGTACTTTTTAGAGAGAGCATGGAAATAATCAAGCGTGAAATAGCAATCTCTTGACCTCTGGTAACTTGATGTCTTGATTTAGGCAACTGCTTTACAAGCTTGACAAACAACTTAATGCCAGCAATACTGGACTTTTTATGGTAGTTCGCTACTTACTCAGATGAGGAATGGTCACCACGTAACAAAATGTTAGCAGCTGACTCAAAGGTATGCTTGGTCAAAGCAAAAGCAAGTGTTTTCCATGCTGGTATTATTTATTTATGTTTTCCTGGCTGAGGAAAACAGTTCGGCTAAATGCAAGGGTGCTGCATGCTTTTGCTGAGGGGTAATTTTCCTTTGGGAAGCAAAAACCAAGGAGAATTTGCTGTGAGCTTGCACTGTTGACAAAACCGATAGCGCTAACCAGTAGATGAATTTAATTCTCGTGTTCCTGGACATGCAGTGTCTGTATTCTCACAGAGCTGCAACAGCCAGTATCTAGTCCTTGTTCTTTGTGGTATGAAAGAGTTATTTTTAAAGAGATTTCTGTGGGGAAACCACCCTTTCTCCCTCTCCAATGACAAACTGAGCCAGAGAGGGCAGGAGCCGCAGTAAGTGCTCTTCAACTGTGTATGGAATTAAATGGGTGCCGTAAATCCAGGAACAGTGTGCTATGGATGTCGATGTCAAAACCTAAGTCACTATTGACCTCTAGTAACTCTCACAACTATTGAAACTATTTGAGATTTCTGGCTAAGCCAAATCCTGTTTCTCCCCTTCTATGGATGCAGCAAAATGTCCTGATCTTCGGAGGTGTAAAGTGTGTTTTGCAAAACAGCATTTGTTTGAAAGTACTCAGGTCTGAATGGAGAACAGTCTGCTTTAAGGTTTTTTCCACAGTCTGGATTAGGTAGAGAAATAGTAATTTCCTCTCTGGATTTCCCCTCCTTTTTTCCTAAGGCCAGGTTCTACTAACACATACTGGGGAACTTTCCCCTGCAACAAAATATTTCTATGTTTGTGGCCTTTGCTTCATTTTCGGACTAGAATAGTTCAGCTGGAAGATACCCACAGCGATCACCTAGTCCAAGAGCCATTTTAGGGTTTTGCCGTGACTCGCATTCAAAGCGAGGTGGCTGCAGCCACAACGTGGAGTAGCGATCGCTCTGCAGTCATGGCCACCCCGCATCTGGTGCCACCGCCGAGCACGGACCTTCAAAGTTTGCCTCTTATTCTGATGCTATGTCTAGTGGTGTGACTTAAAATTTGATTTCGGTAGGCGAATTAAAAAAAGCTAAATAAGATGATGACTCAAAACGCTACACGTTTGTCAAACCCTTGAATAGCTGTTTACACTTCTACTTTTACTATAAATTGGTACCTCATGGCTTCTTTGTATAAGACAGTGAGCTAGTCTAGCGGGATGACCTAGTTATTTTTAAAGCCCGCTTATGTCAATGCTCTCTGTCCTGTGACCATGTTGGCCACCATTATTTCGGGGTGAGGTCAGTCTTTTTCTTTGCTCGGGCCGCTTGCCAGTTTCTCAACACCTGCCTTGAAAGTGACAGCTCTATGGGTGTCCTCATAAATTACAAATCATGTGCCTCTGCCCTGATGCCTTGGGACAGGCACAAAGTTAGAAACTGTCCTGTAACCCAAGCCCCGGGGCTGCTGCATGGGACAGCTGAGCAGCAGGCAGCCAGCCGCAGCCGCGGGGGGCCGGCTACGCCGCAGACCCCCGGCAGCACCCAGCCTGGCGCGGTGGAAACTCTGCCTGCGCCGGTGCCAGTGGGTTCAGTGGTTGTGCCTGGTGAGAGCCAGGGCTGGGCCCCAGGTAGGGGTGGAGGAACCAAGCGGCTAACCAGGAGGTGCGGTGGGCTTTGTGCAGCACCTCTGCCCACCCGTGCCCAGGATGAACGGACGGGATGAGGAGCGGGGAGCGGGGCTCTCCACGCTGAATGGGCAATCCTGCGCACAGCTGTCACTATCCTTTGCCACCTCCCAGCTCCTCAGTTATGACTCTGGCATATAATTAACCACAGCACTAATTCTGTGATGTGTTTTCCTACTTCTAGTGTGTGCTGCAGATGCTCAGCCAGCATACACGTGCTCCATAGCCTGACACCCTCCTAAAGGTTGAATTTAGCAAAACACTCAGGTGCTCCCCTTCCCTCCAAACCTAGCAGCTCAGCCTACCCTGCTCTCACCACCCCACCATGCAGGTTACATCCACCCACAGGGAAACGGTTAGAGAAGTCAGACAAGCTGCAACACCCCCCTCCCCTAATCTGTCCATTCCTTCCCCAGATGTGTGTTACACAGAATCACAGAATGGTGGGGGTTGGCAGGGACGTCTGGAGATCCCCCAGCCCACCCCCCTGCCAAAGCAGGGTCACCTACAGCAGTTGCACAGGATTGCATCCAGATGGGGTTTGAACGTCTCCAGAGAAGAAGACTCCACAACCTCTCTGGGCAGCCTGTGCCAGGGCTCAGCCACCCTCACAGCACAGAAGTTCTTCCCCATCTTCAGACAGAATTCCCAAGTTTCAGTTTGTGCCCGTTGTCCCCTTCTGTCGCAGGATCCATGCCCCGTCGTGCCCAAGGACTGGGCAGCAGCACCTGCTGTATCACAGCACCATGGTCCTCTCTCAGCTCCGTAAATGCGAGTGCAGGACACAATTGCTAAGTCACCCCTGACGGACTGGTGCGCTGCCAGCTCCCAGCACTACCTGCTGGCATGGAGGACTCAAAGTCCCTTTTTCCAGCTGGCAGAAGCAACAACAGTGATAAGAGTATGGGCGTACATGGTTTGAGGTCTTCTGCCTTAAAAACATCTGTCCCCATCCTTGCATCTGGTGACATTTTATAGGTAGATGTGACAATCCAGACAAAACTGTAGTTCCATAATACTCAGTTTCCATGATAGAGGACATACACACTCACACAAACCCTGAAAAGGCTTCCTTTAGGTGGTAGTATCAACAGGTGCAAGAAGATACCTCAATCAGGAAGAAAATACATTCAAGCAATTTCTGCTCAAAACAAGGGAAAATTAGTTTGTTCCTGCAATGAGGATTTGAAATTTGAACCTGATGACAACAAAAGATGCACACTCCTGTTTTGATAGGGAAAAAAAAAAAGTATGAGAAGTTGACGCTCACCCTAAAGGCTGAACATCTATTTTGTCCGGTCCAGTTCCAGCTCTCTTCTCCTAATATCTCTTTCTTGCTGTTTCAGGGAAAAGCTAGGTGGTGTTTGTAACCTCTCTGGTCTGAATTTTCTTTGGATGTGAGGGAAATCCATGAACTAACTCTAGGGATGGCAAGGGAGGAGATCCCTAGTAGGGTATGACAATTAGAGGACTATATATGCACACAAGTTGGCTGTACATAGATTTGAAAGGCCAGGCTTTGGAATTTTATGTTGAACTTTGGGCCATTTATCTTATCTAGCCTTCAGTGATGCAAAAGCCCATGTCCAGGTATGTCATTCAAGAAAAGAACAACTTGCTAACGCTATTATTTGCAGTAAAACAAGACAAAAAAAAGGAAACAGTCGTACTTCAGGGTCCTTGAAGTAACCCATGTCATAAAAGGGATTGAGAACAGAAATGAAGCAGGAGGAGTATCTGGGGAAGGCTGCTCCACCCCTGGGGAGCAGGCACGATGAGACTAGGCAAAAACAAATGGGAAAGAGCCCTGTGCCCGTTAGTAACAAGAAGAAGTAAAGACAACTCTTCAGCACGGAAGGTAAGTGCTTCTGACCATGTCACGGTTTTGCTTTCTTCTTTCTTCCCCTAAAGCAAAGCACTCACAAAACCAATATTGTTAATAAACTTTAGAAAAATATCACCTCGCACCTTTCCAAATCTTGAGGTAATGATGCCATTGCCAAGGTGATCATCTATTTGCCATCCATGAGCGACAGTAGCAAACTTCTTAAATCAAAGCAAGGGGTCACCCCAGTGACAGCAGCGCAACAAGAACTTCCCTGGCCTTTGGTGGACTAACACGTTGGGTATGTCAGCTAAAGGTCAGGCTGAGATTGCCTTGGGAAAAATAAGATGGTCCTTGTCACACTGATCTAATAGCACCTACAGCTGTCTGCTTCAGATCAGCAGTAATGCAGAAATAAGGAATGATCCACTGGAGTAACTTTTTCACGGAAAAAAATCACGCTAGTTGTTGGAGAAAGCAGAGATTATAGTATTTCTGCAGGTGAGATCAAACAATTCAGACAAAACATGGGGCTCAAAGAGCTAATAATTGTGCCTTTTGTCTTTAAACAGAACTTTTGGCCTGAGACAGCATGCTCTGAAATCAGTGGAAAATGAGACCTATAAGTTATTCAAAACGATCAAAATCCTGATGCTCTAGGATTACGCTTGTCTCAAAAAGGCGGTATTGCTTCATGGATTTAGAGCATGACAAGATGTCAGGTGACTGCTAATTTTATTCTTGCTCTGCGACGCACCTGTGCCTCCAGAGACCTGCTTGTCCTTGAAGAAGTCATTTAATCTTCCAGAGTCACTGCTTCCCTTCCCTGCTCTTTCTCTTCTCGTCGACTTTGACCGTCACTGACCGGGTATGAGGTCCCTGCCTCAGCCTTAGCTTCTCGACCCTCCAGTGTTATGGGGACGTAAATAAAAGCAATGCCATGTGAAAGCACAGGACCATTTGGTACCCTGCAATTTGTGGTGTTGAATTAATTATACACCAGAGGGATGGCAACTGTGGGAACTAGGGTGAGTTTACTGCACGAAAACATGGTTTGTCTGTGGAAACCTTCCCTAGCTGTTCTTCATTGGGTACAGAGTGCGGTTACGTTTGAACTTCTGTTGTAGGTAATGTAATTAGTGCTGAACACAAACCAAAACAAAGCCTACCTTTCTCCTGAAGGGTTGATAATCCAAGGTCCTGAACCTGGCTACATTTATGAACACACTCAATTTCATGAAGATAAGCAGAAGATGCCTACTTGTGCATAAAACTACTTTTCAACTGCAACTACTGTGTCAAGAAAGGTCTTGACAAAAGTTCCTATCATTCAGGATAATATTTATTTTTTACTGATTCCTCTCCCCATCAGTGTTAGGGTTACTTGACTTGATTTCTGCAGGACAAGTTGTGTGCCTAAAGTAGCTTGAGAATCAGGAAAAACCTTGGTAGGATCTGGGCCATAGAACAGCAGCATTGTGGCCTCACTTCAGCCTGTGAATAGCTTTCAGCATCTCCATATTTAGCCCAGAAGGTGTTTAAGAATTCAAGTCAGACAGTAATACTAGGAGGTAAACGTTTTGTTTAATTAGTCTCTTACGTATTTTCTTGGCTGTGTCCATCAAGGGAAAACTTCTGAAGTAAAATTTGCAAAAGAAGGCTAAAAAGTCACCTTCCAATTTCATTATAGTCAGGTTTTTATGAGGAAAAATGGAGTAGAAAGCACAACAATGACACCAGATCAGTTTTAGACTTTAAACGCCAACACCTTGAAAAACCACGGTTACTAACTTGTTTTACGCTGCTCCAGAGCACAGAAATAGTTCATCTTGTAGGAAACCCTGCTCAGAAGAGAGAAAAAGCATAAGAGTGGGTTTCTGTGACCACATAGGTACAGATGGGAGCCTGCGAGAAAGGGAGATGTTCATGGTTGTGCCTACGATGTGCTGGTGGGTGCCAGTTAACCATGTCTTCTGGTGGCTATTGATGACGAACACGTCTTGCGAGGAGAGGAGGAGGAGGAGGTTCTGCAGCTGTCAGGAGACAGAATACAATTTCTGTAGCTTGAACTTCTTAATCCGGTTTGTGGGACTTTTACACCTATTACAAAACATTGCCTTTAAAATTTGCTTTATCGGTGATTTTGTACTGGTGCGTTGTTCTGTGGGAAAAGTGAGTATGTCTGCATAAGGCAAAAAGTGAGGGAATGGACTCAAAGTAAATATAGTCTGGCAATTTATACATTTGCATGGGGGAAAAGCTAAGTGTGCGTTCTACACAAAAAAATTTCCATTCTCTTGTTTGTATGAAAGTGAATGTCATTGACTTTGTTCTCTACCCTGGGGCTACGTCACCTTTCAAGATCTCTTCTAACACCATTCTGACTCCCCTAGCAGTCACGGAGTAGACCCTAGCACCTTGGTCCATCAGGATACGCATACGCAAACTTTATTTTGTAAAAGTTTTTGCAATCAAATATTTTAACGTAATTGTTTTCAGTAACTTCCTCTGTAATTTCCTCCTTAGAGTCAGTGTTATCAGATGCAGCCCATCATTTTGTGATGAGAAGAGGTAGATTTCGGCTTCTCCTGGAGCCTGTCAACAGTCCTCCCACTGACAATAGAAAAGCAATGTCAGGCGTTCCCTTATGGTTTTGAGCAAGAAAGCACGATGGTGGTAATCTGGGATCTGTTCATGGAAATAGTACAAGATCATTAAGCTTCCCAAAGAGACACATCACAGCATTTTGTTTCTGGTATTTCAATATATTTCAACAGATAAAAGAAAGACTCAAAAGAGTTTGGTACTCAGGTCTTGCCTGAAGCTAGTGATAAAAACACCTTTCATCCCTATAAAAGCTGAAGGGTTACTTTAAGTGCTGTGGAAGCAAGTTCAGCAGCTCTTGATGTCCATTTGATTGTATGTAGGTGGGTCTGTTTACACTTAGTACATACAATGCCTTAATACACTCCAAGGCCAAGAGAACTCAAAAGCAGCACTTGCTGAAAGCTTTCCTTCCTTCAGCTTGTTCCTCTGAACTTAGCACCTCATTGGAAAGCATGACAGTAGGTTTTCTACCCCAGCAATATTTTAATAAGGGCCAATAACATGTATCGAGATGATCTGGAGGATATCCAGCACTCCTTGCTCTCGATGTCTTCATTACAGGACAAATTTAACACCTATTTAATTTCATGTGCTGTTTTACCTGGTTTGTGCAGTGGAGAGGCTGGCATATTCATTCCCTGTTCCCACATATGTGTTGCCTAACCACTGCGCTGAGAATAGTGAAACATTTGGGGGACTTCTCTTGCCTTTGTTTTGCCCTGGAGTGCTGTTGGAATGCCCAACACCTTAGCAGTAATAACAAATAAAGGGAAGGACATCTCGTTGATTCACAGATTTCTGTCTTTAAGTTACGCTACAGCCACCTCATCAACTTCGGTGGAGTTGACCTAGACATCTCCAAAGGTGAATGTTTGCACATTTCCCTCTTATCACAGCTTCCAAAATGAGATCTGGGTGGAGGATCGAGCTGCATTATCCACGGCAAAGAAAGGCTGCGTGCCGTGCTTTCAAGGCACCAGCTCCACAGGAGCCGTCAGGGCTCCGTGTACACAGGGCACAATGATTCAGCTTCTCTCTCCCTTTGGGGGATCAAATTTGCTAAGTGCTTAATGTCAGTGAAGTTCTCTTGGTGACCAGGCTGGTATTGCCTTTCCTACGCAGACTGTTAAAGTGCACGGACTATTATTCGCCTACTCAATTAACTGCTAAGGAGACAGAGGAAATATGTGCCTGGAGGAGAAAATGAAGCCATCTTTATTTGCTGGCTAATCAAAATCCAATGGCTTTTGAAGACAGTGTGAAATGATCATTAATTAGGAGGGACACCTACATTTGGAGTTCAAAGAACCTTGTACAAGCCAAGAAAAAAAAACCTGGAGGACAGAGTTTGTTGTCACAGGTTGATGAGGCTTTTGTGGACTTAGCCAGCAGGAACCAGCTTGTATCTGAACTGGACACGTCTCCAGTTCCCAAGGAAAACGCATCTGCAAGCCGGAGATTCAATGCATTATAGAATATGGGTCCCAAAGAGCAATAGGTTAATTTAGTTACAGCTTCAGTGTATAGCAAATAGAGGGTCTTCAAATGAGGGTGGACTGAGACCACTACTGACCGTTCCTTGCTCTCTCATGCTCTGATACCAAAGAAGCCATCAAAATGCCAGGTGACAACCCAAGTCGAAGGCTCTCCTCGCTCGCCTTGGGGCATGTGTGCCGGGGTACCAGCAAGGCGAGGAAACACCTCAATGAGAGGGAGGCTCAGCTATGGTCACTGCTGTGCACGCACCCGGGGAAAGGCTTGAAGCTGTGCTCATGGCCAGGACAGTGGGATGGTCCCGGTGACATGTAAAGGGATGTGGAAAGGGCAGGGGAAATGTGGTAGGGGTTGACATCCAGGGCTGGGGGGCAACCAAACCATGCAGCTGCTGTACAAAACCAAGCACACGGTTCAGAGCATCACAACCCGCGGCTACCCCGGTGGACATCCCAGAGCTGAGGCTGTGCACAGCAAAGGAACCTGGGTGAACAGGGGCAGGGAGGAGAGGGGGTCTGGCTGTGGTCTGGAGAAAGGGGGACTGGGAAGAGTTGGCTCCATGGCAGCGCAGGAGCCCCATGCCCTGTGGAGCGAGACCTGCCCAGCCACGTAAATTTTTCCAGTGTTTTCTTGTTGGACTTCACCCCAGAAGGGAGATAGCCAGTGGCTTCTACCGACACAGCTCCTGTTCCTCCGTGCCGGTTGTTTGTCCTACCAGGGTCTCTGGCAGGGCATCCCTGTGTCTCTCTGGTGACCTGAGCATAGCCACTGTGGTGAACCAGGTGGGACATACTTAGAATGTACTTAAAATGAGTGTAAAAAACAGTAAATATAAAAGAAAATTCATTTCCTAACTAAGAAAAATCTGAAAGTCTGCAGGTCTCATAACAGGCAGATCCTTTAACTTGCAATAGACCTTTGCTTTGTTTTCACTTAAAAAAAAAAAAAAAGATTACAAAATCTACTGCCAATTGTGTACAGAGAAGTGGATCTAGGATTCATATGTTCCTCCTTCAAAGGATGTATATACAAAATGTCATACTTGAAGGTATTATAAAGGTGAAAGGATATTCTACAAACACATATAAAAACAATAAAGCACTGCTGCCTGTTTTTTCAGAACAATATCACTGCAATCCTTTTTGAGTAGAAATCTGTCTTCAGGCTCGAGTCAGAGTTGGACTCTGTTTTTGAGAGGAAGAAATTTTGCCAGCAACGTGCCCATTTATTAAAATAATTATCAGGTAACTCAGCCGTCTATACGGAAACCCGAGGAAAATAGAAGAGAGTAAAACTAGAGCAACTTAGAAAATAAAATACAATTTTCTCAGGGTCAAGGGGCTGGGGTATTTCTGTCCTGGGAAATAAACGCTTTAATATGTGTAGATCTGACCCCAACCACTATCTTGAAGATTAGCCTGAAAGATAGTGCTCTGGAAGGGCATGCAGGGAACTCCATGTGATAATTTCCTGGAATTTCTGGATTGAAACAGATAAGAGCTGCATGTTGACATCTGTGAATTGATGTGACCTTTTGCTTGCAAGCTGATCAGACTGTGATCAGCAAAGAACCATGCTCAGAAGCACTTAATAAAGGAGACAATGAGTTAAATTTGGGAAAAAGAAGCAAAAAAAGTTATCTAAGGATTTTAGTTCTACAGAGATCAAAGTAGTATTTGCAGACTCCCTCACAGAAGGACTGCCTCCTGGCCAAATTTATTGCTTTATTTCTAGGGAATTTGGGGAATTTTTACTTTAGGGAAGTTTGGGAAGAGAGGCAGAAATCTTGTTAAGCCAAAAAAATGGAGTTTTGCCATGGATTTTAATAAAGCCAGACACAGTCCTAACAACAAATTGTGTTAGAGCAGCGGTGTAGTTCAATGTGAACAAAGACAAAATGTTTGTGGGAGAGAGGCTATTGAGACCTTCATGTCTGTACGGAGATATTTTAGTGTCCCAGTACAGAAGTGTTGGGCAAGCATATGGCCAAAAGCTGAAGGCTGAAAGCTCACACGAAGCACAGTGAAATCCATTGCTATGGAATAAAATCGCTTCCTCCCAAATGACTCTCCAGATCTGTCACTCTGAACGTACGTGTGGACAGCCTTCCCAGAGAGCATCTACTCATGAGTGTGGATGAATTTAATTTATCACAGTAAATATATTTCTCTGAGACTGTAGAATCATAGCATCATAGAATAAATTTAAGTTGGCTAAAGGTTATCCAGTCTAGTTCCCTGCCGGAACAGGGCTAACTTGAAAGTTAGAACAGGTTGCTCAGAGATTTATCAAGCCAAATTTTCAAGGAAGGAGATTCACCAGCTTTTCTGGACATGTGTTTCAGTGCTTGTTATAAAAGACATTTTCCTCATGTCCAATCAGCGCTTCTATAGCTGCAGCTTGGGACCGTTGCCTCTTGTCCCTTCATTTATATCTCTGGTTCTATCTTCTCTCTGATCCCTTGTAGGTACACCCGTAGAAGACTGCTGTTAGATTCACCTTCTTCTTTTGTCTTCTTCAGGCCAGAAAAATCCATCTCCCTCAGTTTTTCCTTTTATATCGGATACTCCACACCTCTAACCATCCTTTGCTGGACTTGCTCCAGACTGACCATACCACTTCGATACTGACAGACCGGTGTAAAACTGAACGCAGATGCGAGGCACCTGAGAATATCCCCCCTTTTGGAAGTTGGGCTGCTGGGACTCAGGACCAGCACCCTCCTGGAGACTGTGGGCAGGGGCTGTCAGACGGTGCTGTGAGGACACTGCGGCCAGGGGTGACATCCCTGTCTGTCCCCAGGTTGGCACCCGATGCCCAGGGCTGGGGCTGCCCCCAGACTGCCCAGCTCCTGGCTGGACTGGCGGGATGGCTCTGGCTACCAGGTCCTGTCCTGCCACCCTAGGAAAGCCCCCACTGCTCCTGGTCCCTGAGTACCCCCCATCTCCTGCAGGTCTCTGACAACTCCAGATGTGGCCTCACAAGAGCAGAGGAGAAGGGAATTATCCCTTCCCTCAGCCCACTGCTTATATTTCCATTATCCCCCATGACCACTACTGTCCAGTGGCTAATCTCTGAGCCACTTCTTCTCCAGCCTTCTTTTAGGAGACAACTCAAACCACCCTTACAGAGCCTCTCTGGTAAAATGGGTGTCATAGCGGGGCCCATTTTCCACTATTTCTGTCTAATGGCAACAGCGAGGTGTATTTAGGGATACAGCTTACTTTATACATCCTGTTTTTAATTACCAAGGTACTGAAGAGAATGTGTAAAGCGCTTGATAATAACACACACGTTAAAGACCTGCTGGAGTATTTGTTAGAAGAGCATTTGTTTCTTGTTTAACATGTCAATGTACATAGGGAGGATGGTTTTCCTGTTCCTTTTAAAAAGAAAAATATGAGGCTTTGATTTTCTGGTTTCTTTTCATCTTCTTCTAGTTTAAAAAGCTTTTGGAAAGGAATAAAAAAAGATAGAATAGCAAAGAAACCACAAAAGGAAGATATCAATAAGAAGCACCACTGTCCATTCTCTAAGCAGTTTCCAAGCAACTTTTAATGGAAGGTCAGGCACAAGCAAGATAAAGGGAGGAAAAAAGAAGACATTATTTCATACAATAAAGTGACTGTGAATGCTGCCAGTTACAGAGGAAATAGATTGGCCAGCCTGAGCACTTATTTATGTTTTTCTGTGAATACAAATGAAAATCCTGTATAAAGGGCACTATCAAATTTGAGCGGGAGTGTTAATTCCAGCAATAGGTTTGCATTACTCCTCCGAGAGCTTTCATCAGTGAATATGAGATGTTGACTCTGTGTCAATAATAACGGTCCCGTTGGACTCCCTCAGCTCCTCCTGTCTGAAGATCTATAATACTTCTTGTCTTTCATTCATCATGTCTCACATTTGCAGCTCCAAGTAGATTTAGTGTGAGTTATGTGGATGGGGCAAATGAGGCATGGAGAGGTGGAGTGACTTTACTAAAATTGCTGTAGCTATCCACAGACATCCTAACGGCGAGACTGCAATGCCCAGAGGTGTGCCTCCAGTGAAGAAGAGACAACCACATGAGCAGACGACCCTCGCTACCCAGCACTGCTGGTTCCCTACAGCAGCCCTCAATGGAAAGAGCTAGAGCCTGTATCTGAAGTGCATGCATCCGTATGTATAAGCTATGTATGATATCTGCTTCTTCCTTCATCTGGCATCTGTCAGCCTTAGACAGTTGGCAGCTGCCATGGTCCCTTTGAACCTGAGTGCCACAGCAGGCGGTCTGAATGCATCCCTTTGGTCCCAAAGCCACAGAGCATAAAGCACCCCTCTGTGTTTTGTGACCTCCGTCATGGTCAAGGAGCAAAAGCTCGTGTGTCCATGCCAAGAAAAGCCCTAGGAAGAAATCCAGGTGTTGGTTTGGAGGCCTGAAAATTGAAGAAGCCCAATTACTAGCTACCTTGAGAATGCTGGCCTGTTGAGTAGTGATGGCAAATGCAAAACAAAACCTTTCTCTTTTAGTTTCAGTCTTGGAGTGAAACATTAAGCTGACAAGCTGATAAAGTTTGGCTTGGTAAAGCTTTGCTTTTCATGGCTGGATTCTCCGATGTCTGCACCAGGATGATACTACAGCCTGCCCCTCCACATGGCACTGACAGTTAGTTCTCCCTCCCCATCCAATCTGTCTTCAGGTCAAAAAAAAAAATAACAGGCAAGTGAAAAAAAAGTGTGAATTTGAATTTTAAACCAGAGAAAATACTTTTGCTAGGAGTTACTTATGATGAGGTTCTGGGTCAGAATCCTATATGCTCAGGGGCCTGAACAAGAGTAATTTAGGCACTGGGAGGTCCCCAGCCTTGATCCTGTGTTTGATCTGCTAACCCCATGTAGCAGTCTTGGACCCCCCTAGGACACGCCAGATTCACATACCGCCTAGAGCCAGGCAACAGAAACCTGCCCTTTCCTTCCCAGCGCTGTTAGCTAAGACAGTTAATATTGTCAGACCGCAAAGGCTTTTTGCTATCTGGGAATAAGATCCACACACGCACGCAAGAGAGAGGCTGTGATGAATTGCTCCAGCTGAACAGGGGTCTTTCAGAAGCACCCCTCTCATGTATGCTTTCCGGAGCTGCGGGGTGATGCTGAGGGCACTCTTCTCGCTTGGGTCCTTGCTTGCCAGGCACAGCTGGTTCATAATCCACTCCTCTGGGAGCCTGAAGTGGAGAGAAGTCACATTACGCCCTAGCAATACATACAAGCTAGTGGCCGGATAGTCCTGTATTTAAAGTGTGAGATTTGAATACAAGCTTGTATCCTTGATGCCCATACTACATTTTGTCCAAACGAATTGATTACAGATATTAAAATGAAGAGACCAGCTTCTTAACATGATTTCAGCTACTGAAGCCTGCTCAGCTTTTATTTTCCATTTCCAATCATGTACGTAAGAAGACTTTCCAGAGGGCACAAGAAGCAATCTCAGAATTCATCCCAATGTGTGTGCGTGTGCTATGGGTTGGTTATAGGGCATTTCCTCTGTTCTAAAAATAGACTGAGCAAGGGTTTGAAGGACAGTTTTTGATAAACAAATTTGTTCCTCTGTTCTGAAAATGTGTTATGAATGAGACTGTGTTTTAGGATCAAGGGTAGGCAATGAACCAGGATACTGATGTCTGACCACGTACACTTACAGAAGAAGCAGGTATATTTCAGCAGATCATTGTCTGTAAAATGCACTCAGCTACACCTGAAAAATGCTGTGAAAATCTCCATTTTCTTACAACACTTCTCCTATTAGACATGATATTTTATTTTTTATTTAAATCACAGCCCTTTCCAACTTGTATGCAAACTGCGTGCATCCCAAGCTTCTGCCCGAGAAGGACGACACCGGTGAGAGCTAATTACACCCTAACTGAAGGTGCTGGATTCACCTGAGGAGAGATTTTTCCCAGGACATGCTCAGCAGTAGATGTGGCAAGAAATTATCGAGGGTGCAATAACATCTTAGCCTGGTGCAGCTGTGTCTACAATAAATTTTGACCTTAGCCAGTATGATTTGGTTTATGTATAGACTGATATAGGGACCAGCAGTTGAGCTTCCCTCTGTTGTCTTCTTCCGATGCACTAGACCAACTTTGTGGTCCAAACCCACTCGGTTGAACTCATCTCCTGGGCTGAACAAGTCAGTGATGCAACTGCCAGCTCTAGGTCAGAAGATGGATGAGAGAGGAGATTTCTCCCTCACAGGGGGTTAATACTGGTTTTATCTGGGCTGCTCTGCTGTCCCCTGTAGAAGTCTGGTGCCCAGCTCCGAGCATGAGGGCTATGTTGAGGATAACCGGCTGAGAAGTGATTTGGCAGGGCAGCGCCGGTCCCTGTTGGTTGTTTGTGGTGGGTGTCTCTTCTAACACAAAAGGTTAAAGAATTCCAGAATTTTCCTTACAAAGATCTTGTTTTCTTTGCTTACTTTTAATTTAGGATTGTGAAAACTACTTCAGTCACGATGGGAAAAGAACATCTTGAGACCCATGCAATTGCATTTACCTTAACTTAAAACAGTTTATGGAAGTTATTGATCATTATTCAATCGCGCACTATAAGAGACTGAATTCCTCGTGTTTGCTCACTACACTTCTTCCTGCCTTTATTATCTAATTTCTTCTTCACCTGCTTTTAAGTTTGGGGAGGTTACTTCGAGAGTTACTTGAGATTTTTTCCAAAGTGACGACCTGCACAGCAGTCAGCAGCTGGGCATCTTAGTGGGACCACAGGATGTGCGTGTTCCACAGAACGACTTGCTCCCTTGTTTCTGAGGCCATTTAAAGCTTTCATCTCAGTCTCCATGAAAAATCTTCTGAGTATTTTAGAAACCGTCTCAGCTGGAGCAGGGTTTCTTTTCTGCCAGCAAAGCTAATGGTACCTCATAAAACTCCTTGTAGCTAAGGAAAAAGCATGACTGGATGAAGTCTCTGAGTGGAATTAACTACCAGAAGGAATGAGTTTAAGCCCAGTCTAAGTTGTTTTTGGAGCAGCTGAAAACATTTTAAAAACAATCTTCTCGCAATAACCAAAGACAAGAAATTACAGCAATAATAACAGGAAATTTGGGGCTTTCAACTACTCCTCCGCAACAGGCTTTTAAGAAAACATTAGTAATGGGACAAGAGGTAAGGTAATGTCGTGGTGATAAAGACAAAGGACTGCAGGTAGGAGCAAAGAGATCCATCTTTCTAACTGTTGCTTTCAGGTCAGTGACCTCTTAAACAGCAGCATTTGGAGACGAGTTATTTGAAACAGGATTTAAAACATCAATAACTTACAGATCTACCTTTTAGTTCCTAACCTGTCTTCTCCTGCCCAAGTTCAAATCTTGTCTTCTCTTTGCTATAGCACTTAATGGGTATTTAGTCTCCGTGTCAGGATTTATCTAGCTAAAACATGTCTCTTCATTTTTATTTTCTACTCCTTTTCCCAACACCGTACCAACATATCATCCTGCGGTCGGGACTGTTCCCAGCCTTACACTTCTCCCAGCTTTTCGCAGAGGAGTGAACTCCAGACACCTTACCCCAAGCCTCCTGGGCGCTACCGTGCCCACCCTGACTCCGATCCCGTGTTCTCCCTTCCTCTCTTAGGCTGTTGGTGCTTTGGTGCAAGCGTGTCAGGCAGTTCAGCGAGTGATGCTGCTTCAAGACAAACTTGATGTTTTCAGAAGATCGAGTTTTCAGCTGCATTGGTTCCCTGAAGAACCTCACTCTGAGGTTTCATGGGCTGTTGTGTCGATACCTGGAGAGAAAAGAGTCTGACTTCAGCTAGGTTGAGGTGTTACAGAGGGAACCTTAACTGATGACATTTTTCTGTATAATTTATCCAAAATGTAGCCTTTCCTGTTCACCATACAGCTTTTGTTACTGCAAAATTATCTTCCCTGGTCTTGGTGAAACACCATCCTGTCTCATCAGTGTTGCTGCAAAGACCATTTTCTCATCCTGTCACGTTTCCCAGACAACCCTTCCCTAGGCAGCCTCCACCAGTTCCCCACTTTTCTGCTGCGTTAAACACTTCAAAATCAGGGCATTTCCTCAGCTTTGTTATCCTGACTCAACTGTTCTTAATCGCTCTCAAAATATTCAACTTTCTTCTCCAGTTGCACCCTATTGCCATATGCTCAGTTTCAAGATGCTCTTGCCCATGCAGTTATCCATGTTTGGGAAGCTTCCACATATCTGTGTTATTATCCTCCTTGAGATCCCTTCTTAATACTCCGTTAGTCTGTGATACCTACAACAGGGAAAAAAAAAAAAAAAAAAAAGATTACAAATAGGTGCTGTGCTCAGTCTGTAGATTGCTGTGTCAGCCAACGTTGACTACCGTACCTCTTCTCATGCTCATATCTTCTATACTGATGCTGTTGCAATATCTAACAGAGCAGCATCCTGGTCCAGATTTCTCACTTGGGGGGTGGAAGGAGGTTACTACTCCATTTTTGTTGACTACTCAATCTTTACAAGGTATGCAAGTTGCCAGGGTGCTGATTCATACGGTTCAAAGTTCAAAGCAGAAGGTAACACGCATTGGTAAAAGTTACCTGAACAGCTCTTTTGTGCTGCTAGATGCAAATGTAGAAGCGCTGTCTGGAGAAACGTCATCAATGTCATTTTTTTACAAAGTTATTTATCACAAACTATATAGTATAAGCTATGACAGAAAGAGTGGAATTAAATGGAAAGAAAAGTTAAAGAAAAAAAGAAAGTAAAGGTATGAAGAGATCAGGAGCTTTATTGTTCCACGGGTGAAGTTGCCCAAAGAGACAGATTTTCAAAAGGAACTCCAGAGCGTATCTCCAGCTGACCTGTATCTGCCACTGGAGCCAAGTCTTTGAAAATGTTTCCATGGTTTTCCCATGGCTTACGGCCTGACGTTCCAAATGGGTTTGAATATTTGTCCTGCCTGCATGTGTTCCTAAAGAAATCTGCCATGTTTCGAAAATCTGGGTACAAATTGGCAAGCTGAGTGCTTAAAAATACGTAGTAGGACGTATCTGCTAAGGTAAAGAATTGTTGTCGCTTGCATTTGCTTGGGAGTTTCACAAACTAGGACTTTTAAAATGAATGTAAATGGAATTAAAATAAATAAAATAAAACTTTCAGGAGGACTTTGTGGCTTGGCAGACTTCAGTGCAGGCTGAGGAAACCCATTTCTCTGTTCCAATGTTTGTTTTTATGAAGCCATTTTGTATATAATGATGTGATGATATGTTACCGTGGATGTAGCACTAAATATAGCGTGAGAATATGTGTGCTATTTGAAGTGATCATGCAAGGGTGTGTAGTGGGGGCTGCACTTGCTGTATGTGCAGTACCCTATTTATAACAGACATATAGGATGGATTTAGTGTACTAGAAGTGAGCATTTGTACTGAAGACTTGTAAGGACATGGTGACAGGGCTAAACAAACCAGGGTATCCAATGTGCCAAAAGGAATACCGAATCCATGAAATGTACAGAAAATTAGCTGCTTTTTTGTACACTAACAAACAGGGTCTCTGGCTTGATTTCTTTTTACACCTAAACTTAGTAGTCAATAATAAATATGGCCTTGACCCTGCAATTTATGGTAGGTGGGTTTTTTTGCACCCACAAACAAGTCAAGTGAGACCAAGCAACCCCTCAGTGCATGGGCTGTGTTCGTGTGGCAAATGACAGGGTTATGGGCTAGCGCTGGTCAGTGCCACGAGGAGCCGTGTGTTAATGAATCAAGGCCTGGTCTCTATTTTCTGTTAGGAAAAGATGTTTTTCCAGAGACTAGTTCTCTCTTCCTTCCTTCAGAATGCTTCAATGCACTTTGTTACAGCTTTGATAAATTTTCTTGGCCCTGCGACTTCCGTGTAACCAGGTAGAGAAGCTGAGCATCTACTTTCTCAGCTATGACTGAAGAGAAATTATTTTTTTCCTGGCTTTTGAACAGACTCCTTCTATACTGTTCTACTGCAGTTTTCTTTGACACTATCTCCAGTGCATCCCTGAGGTATAAACTTCCTTCACAAAGAATTTAAGTTTGGCCATAGGCCATTGGTTTTGAACACTGAGCCGATTTGAAGGAGGCATATGACTTGCAGATTGATCTCGGAGAGCAACAAAGGATGTGTTGAGGAATTTCATTTCCCTGTAGCAGTCAAAGTAAATGACTTGGTTGATTTGTCACAAGGTAAAAATTTTTGGCTTACCTGGGAAACTGAAACACCACAAAATCAGAAAATGAAAGCTATAGACAAGTCTGACTTCTTCATCTGTATGTGTTTCTGAAACAAATCATTACAAGTGTAAATGTGAACACAACTTGAGGAACTTTTAGAATTCTAATCAGCAAATATATAGTTATAATATTCTGAGAGATCCGCTGTACATGTACCAATACAGAATTTTGCTGTTAATTGCATCATTCCTTCAAAGATTATACAGACTTTCTTGACTTCCAGGACTAGCAAATGTAGCACAGGGATGTATCATCTGCCCTGTGCAAAGAAATCTTTTTCCAGCACCTTTTCTAAAGTCAAAAGCTTCTGATCCAACATCCCTTGATCCCTAAAGGAAGGAATACAGGGTTAAGCTGGTTGATGTCTGCATTCCCTCTTCTCCTGCTGGTCTGGACGGAGATATGCCTGCGGCAATCCTGCCCTTCAGGGTTCAACCCAAGCTCGCTCAGCTGCTGAATGCAGTCGCTGGTTCTGGATCCGACCCAACCACGGCAGCAAGGTGAGGACGATGCCCGTGGGAGCACACGGAACCTCTATGGTTTGCATGGCACCTTCATCTCCCCAGTCAACCTCGTTGTTTAGTCCAAGTTCCAACACAAGGAGAGCTCAAGCGTTTAAGAGCCCTGGTCTGAGTCAAAGCCTCTTTCTTGTGTCTACTTTAAGCCTGACCCTGACCTAGGGACCCTGCTTCTCAAGGCTGGTACTGACTTAACTCTACACCTGTTAGTTTCTCTCTCCCATTTACATCAGGCAGATGCCCTTAGCACCCCTGAACAGTGACTTAGCATGTGTTTAGAGATCCCTGCTGTCATAGTTTTGTGCTCTTAAAGAAATCCTCCTGTAAGCATTCAGGAAAACGAAGGAGTTTCCCTGAGTCCTTCCTTGCCAGGTTCATGACTCCCTTTTATCAACTCCAGCACAAGAACCCAGATGTGCTACAGCTGCCGGAGACTGTCAACAAACAGTGACTGAAGGAAACCTATACGCTTCTCAGCCCTGCAGTTGTCTAGGGTGTTTTTAGCTGAAGGCTCCCGACCTTTGAGCGAAGTCAGGCAACCAAACGCAGACGGTGGCCCGGACCTGGGCGATGCGTTCGGTCTCTGGCCCAAAGGCTGCACCTTCACATCCAGCGGTGTGGCAACACTGCGAAGTCTGCTCCCGCACAAGTGAGCAAGAGCCCTTTTTCTATGACATCCGTCCTTTTTATACTGGTGCCTTATACAAGATCCTGGCATTGTAGCTGATCTAGCCTATACGCTGTGTTACTACTACAAGTCCACTTTTTTGGAAAGCAAAAACCATGAGAGCCTGAAGACAGTATTTCCAGGAGAAGCCTATTCACAGTGGAGGCCAGGCTGTCAAAAGAGGTTTCTAGGGCTGGATTGTCAGTAAGAAGAACTGAACGGACCTTTGGAAGCCTGGCCCCAGATGTGCTAAGCAAGGTGTAACCAGGCTCGCAGCACTTCTGAAAGTCCAGCATTCAGCCCGCACAGGAAACTTGAGGCAAAGGTTGGAGTGGGACCCAGGACTTGTTTCCAGGTTTCTCTGGTCCAAGATGAACATTCCTGTTTACTCAAGAGAAGCACGCCGTGTTCTGCTCCAAGTGTAAAGGAAAACTTGGTCAGTGCAGAGTTACCAAGACTCGTTTGGCAAAGATGCTGGATAAAAATACCAACTCTTCACATGAGATTTAATGACTGCCGGTAGTCAAGGTGAGGCCTGTTTGAAACATTTTTAAAGGACTTCATTTTCATTAAGAAGATAGAGAACTTTTTGAACAAGAGATGGAAACTTGTTTTCTAATACAGGCATAGGAACATACCTGTCCCTCCTACTTGGCCACATACTTGGACTGCCAGAAGACAACAGCCCCTTAGTCATAGGCATAAAAGCTTCTGACAGCTCTCCTCTTCTGTAGAAGGTCTTGGTTTTGGTCTGGGGAGCGCTGCAACAGCCACGTACAAGCCAAGGTGAGGGTTGATAGCTGGGAGCAATGCCTGGGCTCAGCCTAACCAAACCCAGGCACACGTGCGGTGAGAGCTGCTCCAAACCTGGACAACCTTGAGCAGAATTACTTCTGAAAGCAGTTTCAGAGTTTGAAAGGCTTTGTCCAGCTCTGACAGCAGTCTCTGTGTTGGAGGGAGTGTGAGGACCACTGTCCTCTGGTGTCATCCAGATAATGGGGTGATGGTCTGCAATTAGCTCTGTCCTGCTGCCAGCCTTCACATGGCTGGAGATGACTCGGCTTCACAAAACTGGGCTTGTACAGGGATTTTCCATTCTCTGGGGCATAGACCCTCCCAAACTTTTCTCCAGAATTAGTTTTTGGCTTAATGCATGGTTGGGTCTCTTGACATGGCTGAGCTCTATTATCGTGAAGGGAGGGGTGGGGACAGGTCGTCTTTTTTTTTTTTTCTTAATATGATGTTTTGACCTCTTTGGCCTGTCATCTCCTGCAGAGCAGAGGAGAGCAGGGACCTAAGCAATGAATGAAACTCTGAATAGAAAACACTATTGTTTCTTTTCTTTTTTTTTTTTTTTTTAAATGAATATTGCAAGGGCTAATTGCATGATTTAACATTTGAAAACTTTGCATTCCTCCTCTGCTTTGGAGAGTAAAAGGGTCTATTATCATTTCCAGGCCAGATGTTTCAGTTTATTGAGCCTGTTTGATCCCTGCACCTGTCTAAGACCAGCAGTTGCTGGATTAATGTAAGGAGCGGAATTAAAAAATCTGGACAACTGTTACTGAACAAGTGAATGGTGTGAAAATGAGCAGGCTTTTGGTATAAAGGATTTACTGTTTGTGACACAAGGCAGTACACATCATTTACAGCGCGAAATGAGCACGCAGCGTTCATTCTGCATGTCCATGTGCTGGAATATACATTACAAAGTGACAATTACAGGAACTTCCAGGGAGGGAAAGAAAGGAAGGGGGAGAGCGAGGGAAGCAGGGGACACATTACACCATCCATCTGTGAGACAGCCGTTCAGTTACGAGGAATTATATATTGTTTCTGGTGGATTACGCTGATTATAAAAAGAAGAATTTGGTTCCTGCCCCCACAGCGAACATTTCTGTGCATCCTGAAGGAAGCAATGGCTTTTCACTTGCCCTGTTCCTGTGCGGTGACTTTTCCCTTTGCTCCCTGCTCCCTCAAACATAACCATCAGATATGTTCTTTTTCCTCCCGTTTTTTTCTGTTTTGACCAAAACGCAGTGTGCCATGTGACTTACAGAAGTCGTTTCATGTCTCGATTGTTTTCAATATAGCTGCAAATACGGCCAGCCCTAGCAGGTCAGAGACCAAGATCCATCTTGCCCCGTAACCTGTCCCTGACAGCTGAGATTAAGCGGATGGCTCATGTTCATACATCTTCACAACTCAAAATCCCTCAAAACAAATAGGCCTCAAACACACACTCTAGAAGACAAACTGCAAGGGGTAGCTTGGTGGAAAGCTGTTTTACAAACTGCCATCGACTTCTGCCAGTCAAGGAATAAATCTTGGTGGTTCATATTATCACCGATTTACTGCTTATCGGTAGCAAACCCTAAAGATTAGGGGTAGATGTAGGTGTGAAAGTGACAGTTAAGTGAAGATAAATGGTTCCCCTGCGATCGTGTATCGTACTTCACACAAACAGAGGTGACTCCCCTCCCTGCTCCTCCTCACCCCCAGCCTTGCATATTAAATCTGCCCTTTCCATTTGGAAAAAGTCAAGCGTGTATGCAAATACTCAGCACCAGGCTGGTCCTGCCTCTGCAGAGATCATGCCTAAAATTGGTGAGATTAAGGACTGTGGATGTTACTTCTGCTTTATAGGCAGAAACATCGCAAAAAAAAGTCACTCATGCAGCATCAAACAGCTCAATCTGTGGTAAGAAGGGAAACCACATGTCCTATGTGACAGCTCAGAGGTCTAACCACACGTTCATACACCCCCCAGCTTTTCCAACGCCTTACTTATCCGTGTGCACTGACCCTGTGTTCGTGCAGATAAGCCGACCGAAGTGACTATAGCTTGAGCAAGGACATTCTTATGTGTCCAAATGCAAAGGTAGGCTTGGTCCACATTCACCTGGAGCCCTTTTTGTGCCCAGACAGAAGGCAGCTTGTCAGGCTTGTTCGGAGACTGGTATGATAGAGGCAAGACTTGCATCTTCCCAGCGCCTTCTTAGATGTTGGGGCAAAGGGACCGACCACTGCAGAGGCAGGTTGCTGAGCGCAGAGCCTGATGTGCTGACGGTGCAGATGTTCTCTGCATTGAGAAGCCACTGTGTGGAGAAATCTTAGAAATCAATTCGTTCCAGATTTCAAAAGGTATGTTTGTGTGCCCTCTCTCTCATTGCCATGTTTTACTGACGTAGGTTCCTAAACTCCATGACTTCCAGGGGACTAGTGCCTAAAAACCTGTAAAACTCTGGCTTCTGGTCAATTATGACAATTAGAAAGCAAGACTGGCACATCCTAAAATGTCCTAGGTTGATGCAGCTGGACAACTGCAGTTTAGTTCTACTTCTTATGGTAATACTTCACACGCATACAGCTAGTAAAATGACAAAAGCTTAACATCAGGCACTGTTGCAGTGTCTTCATACAAAGTCTTTGAGGAATAAAGACAAAACTACTGATTTTTCATCCAGATTATAGACAATGCATCTTATTAATTACTTGTTAATGTGCTTATTAATTACGGGTTTTTAATAGGGATATAGTTACGAGTTTTAGCTAGGAAATGGAGAAAGTAGGATTTTTTGTGCAGTTTTGTTTTGATTTTGCTTTTTAAGTAATTGCTATTTTTAAAGTGTTTGATGTGTAAATACACACACAAACATCTATATGCATGTAGCTTTTCTATGTATTTAGTCCTGTATGTAAAAGATTACTTTCTCTTTTTCTGCCTCTCTCTTCTAATGAAAAAGTATTTTACTGGCTGATTGATTTTACATTTTATTGCTGTTTTCTGTTGGAAGAATGATGTTCTTACTAAAGATCTTTTTAAAAGTCTAATTCTTTTTTGCTCATGATAACCAAGGTAAAAGAGCCATATATCCAAATGAGATGTGGCTGGCTAAGTTAAACTTTGGTGTGATTGTCCTAAAACTGGTTGTTGCATGCAAAAGGAATGGAACCACTGAAACTTGTTCTTGACTTATTAAAAAAAAAAAAAAAAAAAAGGATTAAAATGCTGTGTTAAGTAAAATTAATTTCTTAAGTACCCTGCTAATTTCAGTTCTGTGATGTCTTCAGGCAGCAATACTCCTGGGATGTTGATTTATAACAACCAAGCTGGGAGCTTTTCTGTTTGGTGTCACCAGGAGGCTGCGTCCAGCTGTCCCAGCACAAGGCATCCAGCAAGGACTCTGCCAGCCTGTGACTTCCACAGTCACCTCTGAGCTCCTCAAAACAAGCTATCAGCAGTGCTCTCTGTTTCTGAACTCATCCAAAGTACATCGCTGGCATGAAAAATGCTTTTGTGTTTTGACACTAACTTGCGGACGTGCCAATGTGTTGGCGCGTCTCTTAGTTATGGGGCAGTTGAATTTCTCTGACTCCAGAACAGCTTTAATGGTTATTGCTCTCAGGCGGTGCAGCTACTGAGCCCCTGGAAATAATGGCATTTACCTTCCCCTCGTTGGATCAAACCCTTGTGCTCTGTCTTCTCTATGGAGAGACTGCTGAATACCTGCAAGTCAGGGCTCAGTTGCATGAGGATGCCTGCTAATAAAAATATTTGGTAATACCAAAATGTCCCGTGTTATTTATATGAGAATGCAAGAGGTGGTCAGCTCCGTGTAATGTAGAGAAATGGAAATTCGTGACTGGCTCTTGTTGGTCATGGTGGCTGTAAGTGGCGTTTGCGGCTCCATCAGCTGACGTTGTCCGATTCCCAGCTAAGCACAAGATGCAGTAGGAAAAAATGGTTTCTAACTGCGACTATGGGCTTCTGCAGTGAGAGGTGAGCACAGCCTGGACACAGCAAGGCTCCTGTTCCAGCTGGGCACTTTCTTGAAAAGGACTATGTGGGTACAAAATTCTCACGTACCCTTCTATAGGAGGAGAGGGGCGCGTGAGGCTGATGTGAAACATGTAGCGTCTTTGTCAATGTGAACTTATTTTAACTTAAAACTACTCACACAGCTTCAAAGCACTGAGCCCTCGGAGGCATAGCTGAGTGACACGGTGCCTTTGAAGATGCGGTGGTATCACTGGCAAGGCATCAACAGACAAAACATTAAACTCACCTGGCCTGTCTTGTAGGTCACCCAGCCCTACTTCAGGCACCCGACCTTAACGAAAATCCACTGCTTTTGTTGGTCTGTGGCTAATCCAGGTGGAGGAGGATGGGGAGCTTCAGAAACACCATTCCCCTCGCATGGGAAGGATTAGAGGTGCCAATTTTGACATGCTACATATTCTTAAAATTCTTGTGCTGTCTGTAATTGAGGACAAAAAAAAAAGAAAAAGAAAACCAAAAACAAGCCCAAGGGACTGCATTGTGTGTGCTGAGCCTGAGCTGCGAACCTGCAAGTCACAGACCCGTTTTGTCACTTTGCACTTGAGGTTTAAGTTCACACTAATCCTTCCAATGCAGTGCTGAGTAAGAAAGAAGTAAACAGCCCACCCCCCCCTTTTATAGGATTACTGAGTGGTAAGAAAAAACTTGGATTCCCGTTCTGGGGAGTGGGTGGGAAGAGAGAGACCCCTTCCCGGAGGGGAAAGGGAGTGAGGATGCAGAACTTGGGGTACCGGGTTCTTTGCCAGATGGTGAGATGGTGGTAGAGAAAGGAAAAAATTCGTGACTCTACCTCCTTTCAAGTCTATTAAGCAATATACACCAGGAGTTAGTACGCACATCTTTTCCCTGAGTGGCAGACAGCTTATATTTAACACTTCTGTGAATTAATCACGTAGCTGAACATGGAAATAATCAGGACCTGGCTACTGTCAGCCTGCCGTCATTAATTTATATGCGGAAGTTCTGAAATATTTCAAGTAAAATTAGTATGGAGCAGAGCTGAATTCAACGCACCTTCAGGAGCATGCCTCTAGCAGCTCCTCCTGTTTTATTTTAATTTAGCTGAGAAGTCTTGTGGCACTAGGCTATCCATACCAGTTTATCTTTCTAAATTGTTCAAATAAATGTTCTCAATTGACTTGTAATCAGCCTGCTACTGCATTTCAGCAGACTGAACTAAACAGCGGCTGTGCCATAGCAGAAGCCTAAGGAGCCTGGAGCTCTGCAGCACCAGGATGGACGTACCCTTGTAGAGAGCCCTTGAATCCCACCGCTCGTGGTCTGCAGTGTGTCAGTGGGTTTTTGTGATCCTCTGAAACAGACCATTTTAAAAATGTTGAGATGTGTGTAGGATGCTAATGAGAGCAGGTTGGCTTTGCAGCAGTTACAAACTTCGATGTGGGACAAATGTTGTTTATGGCTTAGGATGGTTCATGTGACGTTGGAACCAGCTGAGGGACAAGAGAGCAAGTGTCGTCCTGGCTTGGGTCTCCCCTGGGCCACAGAAGTACAGGAGTAGAGAGGGACGCAGGGGATGTTTTTACCTGACCTGTGTTATATCACCTGTCAGGGAACTGCTGTTGGCAAGCAGTTTCTTCACAGTTTATTAAATAATCAGTGCGTTTACTAAAAAGAGACTGAAATGCAGACTATCACTATTTTAATAAACTCTTGGAACACACCTTCATTTTTAGGTGGGTGAATTGCAGATTTGCTAGGCTCTCCTCTGAAGAAATTGTGGTATCAGTCTAATTATGAGTGAAACCACCTTTGGAATTGCTTGCTGATCCTGACTTAGGGAATCCTGAGAAGAACCCCCACCCACGAGCTGTGGTGATGGCTGCACCTGGGGCTGTAAAATCCACGCATGAAAATGCTACTTCACACTGGGTAGTTGTAACAAGTGGTGTTTACTACATGCAAAATGCATCTTAAGCCTGCAATTGTCTGGGTATTTCAGCATATTCTAATATTAGGACAACACATTAAGACTAGATGGAACTGTCTACCTCACACAATGGGCAATCTTTGTTTTGGATCAAACATTTCAAATTAAAAAAAAAATCAACACTGACAATATCACTATGAATTGAAAAATTAGAAAGTGCTAAAACAAATAATGCATGCTGACAGTTATTGCACTTTGTGAAATCTGAGTTTGTTAAATGTTTCGATATTGCAAATCTGCCTTTCTGTGAAAATTTTGGTCTGGGTTGCAGTAGTTTTGCAAGGGTCTTGTTGAAGCCATCTATTTTCCCTTTTAAAAGAATTTTGACCTGATGCTTACGTACCCAGCCGAAGCGCACAGACAGCTGCTTTCTGCAGAGGGGCTATCTGTAACTCATCTGCTGGGTTTGCGATTCCCATGGTGCAGCTCGCAATGTTAACACGCTTATTTTTGCCACATGAGAGGGAGAGCTGAGGCACAAGAACATTCAAGCCCAGGTACACAAAAGCACCTAGAAAGAAGAAGGAGTAAGCCATTAAGCCTCGCCTCGGTGAGACCGCGGGGTCAGGAGTACTCTCTGTATCGGCACTGAGGCTGTGCCACTGTTCGGCGAGGACCACCAGCAAGGGTTAATGGGGTCAGCCAGGGAGAAAATAAGCTCTTGCTTTGCAGCCTGGTGAGGCAGTCCCTCCACAGAGAGAGAAAGTTCTGGGCTCTGGCCCTTGGCCCTGAAGTGCATATCCATTTTTCATCAAGAGTGTCGTCGGTAGGAATCGGAGGTCAGAGCAGATCTCTCTCCTCTCCTGCTTTGATCCCGAGTGAACGCACTTACCTGGCATTGGAGTCATGCTCCTGCTTGCGTGATCTTGGTCTTACCGACCCTTTGAGTTGCTGGCCAAGCCCCTCGGGGATGGTGAAGGCTAGATGCGTTCCTGCAGAGCCTGGAGATTCGACGTTGGGGCTTGGAACCTTCTCCAGGGCCTCCCACTCCCTGGGTCAATGCTCTGCACTGTTACTTAGGAGAGAAAATTGCCAGCTCCCACCCAAGACGATGGGACAATATACAGGGCTATGAAACTCCAGGCTGCACAAAGGACTTAAGCTGCCTAAGGCTGCAGAAATTCAGAGACAGGTTTGCTCATTAGTGTGGCTTGTTTCTGTCCTCTGGCATCAAAGCCCCTGGGTCTCATAGGGCACATGAAAGCTACTTCCAGACCCCAAGGGCTGGGACCTTGTTGTAGGGCTGACCTCATGCAACTTCTGTAAGACATAAAAGGCCTAAAACAAGGTCTCCCACAATGAAAAGCCAGTTCTCCGGTCCTGCTCTGCGCTTGCATCCAAGGAGGGGAAACACAGGAAATTTGCGCTGCAAGGGAATGGGTAATCATAGAATCATAGCATCACAGAATGGTTTGGGTTGGAAGGGACCTTAAAGCCCGATCAGTTCCACCCCCCCTGCCATGGGCAGGGACACCTCCCACCAGACCAGGTTGCTCACAGCCCCATCCAACCTGGCCTTGAACACTTCCAGGGATGGGGCATCCACAGCTTCTCTGGGCAACCTCTGCCACTGCCTCACCACCCTCACCGGGAAGAATTTCCTCCTAATATCTCATCTAAATCTTCCCTCTTCCAGTTTAAAGCCATTGCAGGGAGCACTGAGATATCTACGGGGCATTGAGCAAAACTTCTGTGGGGCATAGCAAGGACTTAGTGGTCACTGGCAAACTTACCAGCAGCGGGTAGTAACACCCCTGCTAGCTGTCTGTGACTGGTCACAACCACTCTGTGGCTCAGAAACCTTCATCACAAATAAATTATTCTATGTAATTTTTATAAATGAGGGTAACTCTCATTAATGTCCAGAAACGAACATCCAGAAGGGACACCGATATTCACTGTGGGATGCTCCTACTGTGAGCAACACAGCAGAATTGGTTTTGTGACCAAAATACGTATTTTAGAGTAGAAGGAACAACAAACAGCCTCTGTCATAACAGAGCAGATGCCATTAACTAGAAAGCAACATAGAAAGCACTTTTGACTTTCAGTTGCTAAACGTAATCTAACATTTACCTGTCACAAGCCAGAGGTCAAAGCCTCTTCCCTTCTTGCAAATGCTGGCTATGGAGGAAAACTAAGTAGTAGTGTTCTTCCTTTGAACAGTGCTTCCATTAGCAGAAATACTGCTGTTTCCAAGTGGCTTTGCTGTTGAAGCACATGGCCACTGTTCTTACAAGTTTTAGATCTTTTAAAGCAACAGCAACAACAATAACCCCTTTTTAAGCCAAAAATCTTCTTGAACATAAATGTTCTAGACAGAAACTTTCCCAAAAAGTCTGTGGCATCACCAAATGACTGAGCCTTGCCTTTTAAACTTTAAGTTGGGGATGTAAAACACTTTTGTTCCTTCCTCTGGGTTTATATTCACTTTGCAATGAAGTGTCCATTCTTCACTTGCACTTAAAACTGAAGTGGGAACCTGTTCACTGATACGTGCTCTATCGGTTATTAGTAAGTGCATGGGTTATTGTGGCCTCATTTTTGGAAAATCCAGCAGAATAACCACCATCTGTGTTCCTGCCAGCCCTGGCTGTTGCTTCCTGCTTTTTGGGTATAATAGAGAGACTCTCGGACAGCACCGAGCTGAATTAGGGATGCCTGTGCTTCACCATCTTCACCCTCAGCAAAGGTTTGCTACAACCACTGAGCCAGTCTTTCCATTAGTCTGCACACTGTCTTATAAGTCAAACTAAGCAGAAGGACATTAAGCACTAACAGATCAATGGTAATATTTTGCACATCCCTTGCAAATGATACAATTCTCCTTGGGAAAACAGACAATCATATGTATCGTCTGGAATATGTGCTTGCATCCCTGAAAAATTTCTCTCTCTGAAAATTACTACTGAGACTGTATTTTGTTACCTGTAGCACAATTTGATAAGGTTGCATGTGGCTTCTATACAAAGTGAAATATTTTCTCCCTTTTATTTTCCTTTGTTTTGGTTAAGACTTACCACTCGAGAGACTCTTTTTGTCACTGAACCAGGGAATTAAGCCCTCTTTTCCTGAATAACTCTTGAAAAATTATTATCGAAGATTATTACAGTCACTTTTGTTTATGTACATTATTTTTAAAAGTAGTAACGGACAATTAAAAATATGAACACAAAGTTAAGATGTTTTAAAGCTGAAAAATGGCAAGTATTTTATTTCACGGCAAACATCATACTCTGTTCAGGAGAATTAGTGTGTAAATATGTCCTTTATGCTGTTCATAGAAGCCCTTCCTCTGTTTAATAAGGTGCATATCTATGACAAAAACATTGTGGCGTAAATCAGAGTGTTTCTAAGCCAAGGTAAAGGTACTTCTTAGACCATAAATAGCTGTATTAGAAGATATATTAGTGTAGTTGTACTTTGATTCAGTCTTTCCTTTGAGAAGAAATCCTATTCATGTTTTAGTGTTTTGATATAGTCAGCCTCATTTGGAAGTATTCAGGTTTTTTTGTATGGGAAACCATCTAACAGGAGCTACTCAGCTCTTTATGAATAGAAACTCAATTTCTTAAGTATAATAGAGCTGTTCATTGGGTCTGTCCTTGTGGTCTATCGTTGAAATTCAAAATATATGTTCATAAACAAAAAGTGACATTATTCAGTCCACATCCAAAAGGACAGAAACCTAAACATTTCTTTATGAAGGTAAAATGAGGTGGCATGTAAAAAAAAAAAAAAAAAAAAAAGAGAGGTTTTTTTGTAGCATGGTGTAGCTAGATACAACAATGTGGAGTTTATAATGTAACAGCTCTAAGAAATACGCTACGGACTTTGATGGCAGTTTTCTCTGGAGTATTCTTCATATGGTGTTGAATGTTGGAGCAAGGCTGTCCATCTCAGAGCAGCTAAACATTATTTTTTGTTCTGAAAAGAGTGGATGAGACTAAAGAATGATTAGTAAATTTGGTCAGTACTTCTTCATGATTTTCAGTCTGGGTAATTCTGAGCTGGCTCCTTGCAAGGGAGCTGGTCGTGCTCAGCCTGGGGAGTTTTAAACTGGCTTCAGAGAAAAATTATTTGCTGGGGCAGCAAGAGTTTAGCTGTGTACAACGAAAAGAATCTTTTTCTATAACTCCCTTGGTTCCAGTGAGGGTGAGCCTAGTTGTTAAATCAGGGTGAATTATAAAATCCCTATGAACCATAAGATTCCAAAGAGTTTTTCCAAGGAGAAGGTTCAGTGTTTTGGGTTTAGGGACAGAAGCACAATCACAGGGAGCTGGGGGAAATGCCAGGCTGCTTCTTGTCATCCCCTCTCCCCTGGTGTCTGAGTCTCCCTGTGTCCGTCCTTCTAACAGAAACTTAAAGTGCCACCATGGGGCTTCTCCTGAGCTCCACAGAGATTTCAGAGTGTGCTGGACCCTGAGGCTCACTGCACTAACAACCTGCATCCATGGGAACATCTGTCCCTCGCACAGTCCCTGTGTGGTAGGACCGATCTATCGCCAGGCCTTTCGAAGCCACGTGCTGGTGCCTGTGCAGGTTGTCCACCTCTAACTGGGTTTCACACATTTACAGAACAGATAAGGCAGTAAGGCCCCTCTGGAGATCGTCCAATCCAACCCCTTGCTCTAGGTGACCTACAGCAGGTTGTCCAGGACTGTGCCCAGTCAGGTTTTGACTATCTCCAAGGATGGAGGCTACACAATGTCTCTGGGCAACCTGTAACCTGTAGAGTTTGATATTGTCAACGTGTTCCTTGTCAACACCGTTCGCTGTCAACATGAATGTCAACATGTTGGACATTCTTGACCTGTAATGGTTGTCCTCACTTCATGGGACGGCACTCACCTGTGCTGATCTAACTAAAGGCAGCACAGCAGACTGTTCCCACCAGCCCCCAGCAATTCCTCTGCAAGGCCCATGGCAGGCAGCAGCCCCAGGGGCACTGGATGGGTTCCCTCATGCTCCCAGGCACAAAGCGGCTGGGTTCAGGCTCCTGGACCTCTACCTCACAGTGGAGGTGGATGCCTGGCAGTGTGCCTGGGGTCTCTTCCACCATTCAACTGCACCGTTGGTGGTCTTGCCTGTAGGCACCAGGGTCCACTGCCTACAGCCGGCCAAAGGGTAGAAGCCCCAGTGAGACCTTGACGGTGAAGGCCATGTGGTTGATGGGCAGCAACCACCAACAGCCACTAGCTCTAGGCAAGGCCAGAGCTGTGGCCTCCCATGAGACTCCCAGTAAGCGTGTCAGACCCTCTGGGCTACCAAGGGCACATGGAGTGAAAGACAACATCGAAGAATAAGGGCATAAGGGTGGGGAAAATCTTCCTGAGGCAAGCTGGGGTGGGAGAAGGGTTGGTCTGCTGGGACACAGAGGAAGAGCAGCCGGCCATTACCAGGACCCACGCAATGTCACTTGTTACCTCTCTGTATGGGGGATGCTGGGGAGGTGCAAGGTAGATAATGGTATGTGGTTTGGGAAAAGCACGCTTCCAAGGATTTTGCTCAAGCCTCAGCAAGCAATAATATCGTAAACCTGAGGACAGAGCTTCAAAAAGCGTTGCCCATATTACAGTACACTGCAGGAGCTTTAATCCAGAAGGGTTTAGGCATCTCATTTCTCAGCAGGGTCTGCATCCTGAACTCTTACCCACGTGGGTGTGCTGAGCTCTCAGCACAACGGCAGGCACATTTGAAGATCCCTCTCTCAAGTTCTGAATGCGAGTGGCCCCTAGAGCTGACAAGAGTTGGGCTCCTGAAAACTTCTGGAAAAAAAGACTTTGGCACTTAAGCATAAGTTTTTTCTTACTAAAATCAACATGCATAATTGTTTAAATTACTATTTTAACTAAAGCGTAACATGCTTTTAAAGCTGTACCCTTTCTTCCTGTATTTCAAAAGATCAGTTTAAGAAGTAAAGTAAAATGGAAACATTTCATTGCTCTTTTCCTTCTAAACCTCTTTTTAATGATGCATTTTTTTGCTCTCTGTTGTCTTGTGACACAGACCTGGTTTGCTCGTTCGTTCTGTTCTCACAGTGCAACTTGAGCCGCGTTCAGTGTTATGTTACTTCCTTCCTGCACCAAGAAACCTCTATCATGCCCAATTTACACTCTTTGCTTTCACTACGCATTGTGTCAGCATTCCAGCCTGCAGTTAGCAGTGATTAAATTAGACAGAAATGCCTGAAATCCACTAGCCATCCTGCCTGAAACACAGGAGCTGACAACTTCTCTGCCACTTCTTCTATACGAGTTCAACTTGCTTGCACCCTTTGCCTAAATGAAAAAGTTATTTTTTAATTAAGAAAACGCCAACAATTCTTAGCCTGGAAGACAGCTCTTTGGTTTTGTTTTACAATTTTTAAAACTTCACTGACATATGACCACAGCTTTTCCTCTCCTCTGGCATGATATTAGCAAAGTGTACAAAGCCTGTGCTTTGAGTTCGATTGCTTGGAGATACAAGCTTGACTTTGGTTCCTTTTGGTGTTTGGCACTCTCTGTCTATTTGTGAAGAGCTATTAACTGTCATGTCAGAACTGCCAAGTTCGACTGGGCTGAAAAAAAAAAGAGATGGCTAAATCAGTATGAAAATAAGTAGTCAAAATTTGGGGTTGAGTGAGATCTTTCCCCAAATCTATGTTCCAGCTAGATTTCAAGTGCATGCTGTCAAACCACTTCTAGTCTGTTTTACTGAAACGTAGGATTTCTGTAAGTATACTCTGCCTAAGCTGTATGCGTGGCTGTTTGCATGCTGTTGTCCATTTCAAAAACATCTGAAATGAAGAACAGAGACCTCCATGATATTGAATTCCTGTCTTGAGAAAGCTCCATGACACTGAACTCCTAAATCTTGCAAAAGCTATCCGACAAGTGTAGGAAACACACCAAGATTAGCACTTGCCCCAACAGGAAATGTTGTGCTTTGAGCTCAACCAGATTACCGGGGAGCCGAAAATCCATGCAAGGCAGCCATAGAAAACCTCTCTGCATGACTTCTACTGTTTGTGGGATTATTCACTTAAATTCAAATTCCTGTTCCTCATCTGCTCCTATGGGTAGGGTTGGGTTGGCCATCTCTGTCAGCTTCTGCTCCCCAAACTTACTGCAGTGTATTCTTCATCAACCAGTAGAAGAGTAAGGTTCCTCCCCTAAAGAGCATGGCTTCAGACCCAGAAATCATTCCGTGCTCTCCAGGATGTTGTCTGGAGAAAGGCTCTGCCACAGCGAATCTGCATTTCAGCTTCCATGCTGCAGGATGACCTCTCCCAAGAGAGCAAACACAGAGATCGGGCAGATTATCGCTGCTTGCTTCCGCGGGGTCATCGGGTGGCACAGGGGTGCGGAGAGGAGGACGTGCATTCTCCTGCGCGGAGGGATGCTGGTGGAAGGCTCCAAGGCAGGATCGCTGGAGCAGGACTTCCTCCTCCGATCAGAAACGGAGATAAGAGTGAAACTCTAGCTAGACAGTCTCTTCTCAAAGGGAAGATTTAACGGCTTCTGAATGATCGTGTATCTGTCTCACGCATTTAGCCTGTGGCAGAAAAAAAAAAAAAGAAAAAGAAAAGGGTGAGGAAATCCAGGACTGATCTTAAAACTACTATGAAGCAAATCCCAGCACTGAGTAGAAGGTTCATTCTCTCCAAAAACATTCAGAGAAAACAATAGGGTTGGAAAGCAATTTATCTGTATGTTCAGCAAATTAACATAATAACTGGAAAAAACATTTCTTTTAGGAAGAACTGAATAAAGACCAGGACTTGGGGTTTTTTTGCTTCCGCTTTAGGTCTTCTCTCAAGACAGAACTAAATTACAGATAGCACAGAGTACGTAATGCCTAAAGAGTACATAGTTCAGGCAAGCGAAACTTGTGCCTTGTCACAATATTGAGATGAGTGTTTTATTAAGGAGCGCTCAGACACTGCCTTTGCGACAGTGTAAACATGACTATTAACTGGAGTGAAGAGGCCAGGACAAGTATGCCATGAACAGCCGGTTCATCTGGCATCATCTGACAAAGATGCACCTTTCCAGCACTCAAAAACATTAGTGGTGTAAACAGAGAAGTTGAGGAAGGTGGACAGAAAACAAAGCAAAGATGACTTGGGAATTACTTGTCAAGCACCTTTGACATGCTAAAACTCCTGTGTCGTTTGTTAGCAGTAAGTTTCGGTCTCTGCACTTTGTGATAGCTGGTAGCGTTGGCATATTTCTTGTGAGGCACTTCACGGCCATCTGTCTGTGGTCTTCGTGAACTTTGTTTATTTTCTTTGCTTCTTAAATATGCATACTATTAGGTACCCAAGCTCTAAGAAACGAAGATGTGGGGCACGTGCTGAAGTATGCTCATGTGGATTTGCACTGACTCCAATACAACACCTTTTTTTTTTTTTTCCCCACTCTGATGACAACAGTCAGTGACTGAAAAATCATGCCCAGGTGGGACGGATCCGACTGGGAACCTTGTTCCTCACCTTGCACTTTTGACCGGCCCCCCCTGAAGACACTGTGAATGATGGGCTCCTGTGCCCTGTCCTGTAGGGCTGGAGCGAGGCGTTTGGTCACCCACCTCCCAAAACTGGGAGTAGGGAAGAGGGAAATGCAAATAAATATATATACACCTTAATGATATGTGAGCAGTTCTTTCTTTCCCCTCTCCTCCCAAAGACCTGCTCAGCCCGTAGCGTGGAGCCATTTCACGTGAGTGTGCTTTCGGAGACCGCCCTCCCTGATCCACTCTGAGCACATGGAGAACAACTGGTACAACTTACAACAATATTATTAGCTCAAGAGCTCGTACCACGAGACTGTAGCTCACATTCTGCAGAAAAACCAAAGGCCAACCTTGCCAGGAGGTGTTGATCTCATACTGTCCCCCCGTTCCTCCCTCCCCTTCTCTTTCAGTCGTTTCTAAGAGGCTTCAAATAATGATTTTGGCATTGCTGCGGGTTAGTGAGCACGGTTCCCCTTCTCCTCTTGCCATTAGGGTCTTTCATGTCTTATTATCGAGGTGTCTAATCTTCCTGCCCTTTGTTGAGCATTGCAAGCCTTGCTGCAGCTGTTCTGCGTGAGTTTAAATCGAACTCACTAGCTAGATGTGTGGATGAGGCTCTCCAAATGCTTGTGTTCTGCTGAGATGTTATCATGAAAACATAGCAGCCTTGACCTTTCACATAACTTAGCTGGCCGTGAATGGTGGCAAGCCCTGTCCCCCAGCCACATAAATTTCATGCCTGTTCATCAGCTGCTGTGATGCAGAAGACCGTTTTATCTCCCTTACTTTTGACATCTTAATCTTTGGTTACAGGGCTTTCCTAGAAGGTGTTCTTTGTACCCTTTCATCCCCAGCTTTTGGCTGCTGGCAGGTATTAGACAGCAGAGTGCAGCCCGGACACTTTCATTTGTTGAACATGAGCTAATTAGCACTTTTAATGGGTTTAATGGATTGCACCAGAGTCTTACAGAAACAATGCTTCTTATCTAACTAGCAATAATTGGGAACACAAATGAGTAGATCCCATTCTTCCTTGTAATTGCATTAAATTGGCTGATGTTTGAGCTGGAGCGGTACCCGGGTGAATTCATTTACGAAAGCTGCTACACCTTCCACTTTATTTTGTCTCCGTGTTAACATATGTTTATACTTGTTGCGGTGAGAGTACGTACACGTTGTTATCTCCGCTAGTGTGTAGTCCCTGTTTTGGTTTGGTACCATTTACTGTTCGTAATGAGATCCTAAGAGATGACACAACTTTATGACGAAGGGTTACCTTCTATTTCTTAATCCCTTGTTATGCAGTGTTACATGTATTAGATGGTTTACATATGAGATGTTAATTAAAGGGGAGCAGATGGAATCTGTCAGCATCAGAAAGGCTGCTTGTTTGAGTTTCTGAGCCAGCAAAAGCAATCCACCGGTCCGCCAGGAAGGCAGCCTGCTGAATAAAACTGGCCTGTGTCAATGGACAATCAGAACTGCAATTTCTTTGCAGTTTAGCTGCAATGTAATTGATTAATAATAAAGAAATTATAAGGTAGTTAATAAAAATAGATTTGCTGAGCAGCGGCTGCTGCTTATATCAGCGTATCCTTGATGGCAAAATAGCTTTGATGCTGAACACGAAACGTTGTGCAAAAACCCAGCACTTTTGATTTTGTTCCCTACTCTTCTTCCACCTTCCTGCAAACAGATTTATTTCTGCGTAGTAAAAAAGCAGCAGTGTGATTTTTTTTCCACTGCTGGTGCCTGAAAATTTCTGTATATTTCTCACCTGCAAACAAACCTCTCCATTTTCAAAGTGAGCAGAGTCAGTCGAAGGGTGGGCTCTGAAGCTGCTAACAAACACCCAGCTTCTGGGGGGAAGCAGGTACGTGGCTATGCTTTCTGGCTCAGCCTTTTGCTCACTAAGTCCCATCTCTACTCAGAAACGTGCTCGAGCATGGAAGTAAACCAGCAAGGAATTTGACCGCTGTGGTGGCGAGTGTCGCTGGCCAGTGAGCCGCAATATCATTTATTTTCTCTCTTTGAGTCTCTTCTCGGTGGTGCATGTTGTGATAGAGCTGCTAAGGGGATGCTCTCTGACAGCTGTGCTGGTCCATGCAGTGACACAAACATTTGCCGCCTTGAAAATTAAATTATAAATCAACTTTTTCATAGAAAGCCCTAAGCAGTCTTCAGAGCATTCAGTGTGGAGATGAGCAGAGGAAAGATCAGAAGTAAATGGAAATAACGATTGGGGGGGAGGGGATGGGAGAGAAGGAAAGAAAGAGTAGAGCCAAATGTAATGGAAATTTCTCAATATTATACTCCTGGCTTTGACTTTCAACACCTTCTAGCTCTGTTCCTGCCCCCAGGTGTGGAGCCTCGCTTCACGTAAACCACATTTTTTATATCACATCTTCCTGCCCACCAGCTTAGGACCTGACAGAGAGAGATGAAGTGAATCTGCCATATGAGGGAACAAAAGGAAAAAAAGGGAAAAGGAGACTGTCAAAGGGGAGATGTGGCACGCCTGTGTCCAGAGCCCTCGGGTGGCTTACAGCTTGTCACATCCCTGTGCAAAGCAACCGCCTTCGGATGGTGGGACGCAGCCGCGGGGTTGTGTGTGGCCATGTGTTTGGTAAATGCCTGGGGAGAACGGGGCGAGCTCTTGGCTTCCACCGCGCTCCGAGTGCGTGAGCGGGCATCACCTCTCCAAAATAAAAATAGGTGCGGAAACAACATCACAGCGCGTAGCAGCTTAGAGACTGACAGGCATGTGAATGTGTTTATGTTGTGGGGGCTAATATCTGGAAAGCAATTGTCTCAGCTGAAGTGGAGATAATTAACTACAAAATAAGTGAAAAGATATTTTCTGTGATCTGATTGACATTGCAGAACCGCAGTCTTCTACACTGTTTGAAATGCATTTTTTGTGCTAAAAGGAAAGGCCAGATCTTGATTCCTTTGGAAAACTCTATAAAAACAAGACTGTTCTTTCTCTGGGGTGACTAGGCAAGGCTGTGTGTAAGCAGCTTTCAAGGCCCCACGGTAGCGTTATGTCCTGTTCTGCGTTACGGCAGCGGCCAGGCTTCCCGACCCATTGAACCAGGCATCGCCAAACAGAACGTGTCCCTGGTTCAGAGCGAACCGGCCTTGCCAAATCAGTATGGCTTTTGGTACTACATCAGATACCTGGGATAAATCCAAGTTATACTGTCAGAAAATAGTTACATTTATTGACCAAATGTGTAGTCTTAGTGCTTTTTATGTTTAAGTCGACTGACGTTCCACAAAACTCGATGATAACCTTTAACCACATTTTTGTAGCTTATAGTTTCTTAGTCTTGTTAGACTTGAACAAACTTCTTTCTTGGCAACCTTGAACAGACTCTCATTGTTTTGCTCAGGATTGACACCAGATAACGGGCACAAGTTTCCCTCGGTCAACTTCTTTAGTCATTTCCCCTTTCATTAAAAAAAAAAAAAAAAGTCAGTTCTCTACCCTTTGTTATCTTCTTAGTTCATTACTGAGTGCTTAAAAACAAATTCTGATCTGAAGAGCTCCTTAGCTTATCCTTCAGGATTTTGGATACAAGTTTGAACCTGTTGGTTTGAAAATAAGTAATTTTAACAAAGGTTTTTCTCGTATTCTTTTCTTCCCAAACAATAAGCTTCCTTTTCCATTTATAGCTCCACATAGAATTATTTGTTCTAAAGGTGGCACAGCAGTCTCTCTTAAATTTCTTTATTTTTTCTGTACCCCATTGCTAATTATACCATCTGTTCCTATATTAACCTGATGCCTGGTGTGGATTTATCTATTGTATATGTTTTTTTAATGCCTTATATTTATTTATAATGAAATGGCTACTGATATTTTAGATATTCCTTTCATTTCTCTGAATGGAAATTGTGTATTATATTTCATAGCTGAAACCTCTCCTTTTCTTCCCTCCTTATAAGTCTTGTCATTTAAAAAAATTATATCAAATGTTCATATCTATTTTTAACTAGGACAGATTTTTCTAAGCAATTTTTTGATATATATCTGTGGAATTGTATCTACTGGTCACCCATTCCTCAAGCAACTCCTACTTAAAAGTGATTTTAAACTGTGCTAGCATCCGCTAAAAACTTTTGGAAGATTCAAGTTTCAGGTATGCCAGTCTCTGCTCTAGTCTGCTCCCACCACATAAAAGAACATTAGATCACAATATTCTCACACTGGAAGATGCGTTTTCTTTATATTTTGTTTTTAAATCAGTGATTAATGCTTTGCCCATCAGAGAAAAGCCAAATACTGAATTAACCTGTAAGGGATAGTGTGTAAGAAAACTCTTTGCTTATTCCTTTTACAAAAGCTGTAAGAGCTTCATTACTAGTGTCATAAATTGTCCATTAGATGCTGGGGGACAGATACAGTAGGATTTGTTCATCCCTAAACGTACATGCAGCACTGGATCCATCTTTAATGTAATTACTCAAAACTTCAAATAATAAAGTGCCCTACACTGATGATGTCTTTGTAGAAGGCTGAAACATCCTCTTGCAGCACACCCTTCTCCAGATCTAATGGACAAAATAATTCATCTCTTAATTTCAGCATTCAAGGTGCAATCTGTGCTACCAGTATCCATCACTTTTCCTCTGTGAGCTTATCCAGTTCACAGAAGGGTTTGATGTCAAGTGCCTTTTGAGCTTGGTTTTGGTGCATGAGTGAGACGCGGTAAAGCTGGATCCGACATTGGGCAGGTGAGAAACAGGAGAAGGCGGCGGAGCTTGTGGAGCTGATCGAGGAGGACCTGTTCTTCTGCCGACTGCATGGTCACGGTCCTGCACCAGGTGGGCTGCCGTTGGAGCCATCTTCCCATCGACTTCATCTCAGAGCGTGGACCAAGATCTGTTGCTGAGGATGTAACACCGGCTAGATGTTTCTCGTTGAAATATGTTACCTTAATTTCTTAGCAAGAGTTTCACATTAATTTTCACTTACTGCACTGATAGATTAGAAAAATGTGTTTTCCTCCTGAGATTAATGCATAATGACATCCATCCAAAGAATGCTTAAGTATTCACACTTCAGAGAAACTGACCTTTAAGCCACACTTAGTGAAAGTAAGCTAAAATCAGGATTGCATTCTTGTTACCAAGGACACTTATAACCATCTTCTTAATTGTCCTTGACAATCTTATCATTAAAGAACTTGGCATTAATTAACTATATAATGTCCCTTGCTCGATAACATCAGCCTTGCTGGCACAATAGGCATTGTATTCCCCAGGCATTCTTTGCGGGGATGGTATCTATCGCAGGGCTCCTTCGTGCTACTAATGTTGCCCGGCTGACACACAAACATTTGGAGCACTTAATTGTCCCAGAAGTGAGCTGAATGAAGGCAGCGGAGACGCTGTGAAATATGTTCCAACTCAGTGTTTCTTAAGGGAGCTTTTATGCCAAGATTAGTATCAGTGTTTAATTGACAGCCTCTTCACTTAGTTAATTACTTGGGCTATTGTAGCAGAGAGAGAGAAAAGGACAAAGGCATTTGTGATACGAATCACTGCCAATACAGAAACAAATGCGTGAGGGCTGTGCAGACTGACAGGAGAAAGACTGAGTCTCATCTTTCTCCTGCTGGAGTGTCATCTTCTTTCAGCATTTTCAAAGGAAAACCTGAATCACCACAATAACATCGGTGGTTCAAAGGTGGCCAGGTTCAACGCTTTTATAATTTTCAGATGGCTGTTTGGAAAGATGGCAAGTTGAAGGCTGAAAGTTCAATCTGTGTGTCATATATCAAAACACAGTCAGACAGAAATTGCATGTAATTCCATATCTGTACACACGCAAAACACGCGTGATTAACAATACAGCCCCACTTTCATAAATTTGAATCGTCTTTGAATAATGAAAGACTTGGAAGACCTTTTGTGCTTTCTTAAAGCACAATACCAAGCCTAACTATATTTGGGCTATCTCAGACATCAGAGAGATTTTTTGGTAATATATCGTTACAGTTCTCATGCAACAACCACTTTTCACTTTAAAAAATGGCCAGGCTAAAATTTTGATCGTGGTCTGTAAACCTCTCGCACCTTAACGCACTGACTTTGGTTGCGCTTAAATTGTGAGCGTGCATGAGATCTTCCAAATGCAAACGTGGAAACACAGCGGTCCCGTTCAGAACGCTTTCACGAAGGCAGAGCCGCAGGCATCAGTGTCTCACCTCGACCTCCCGGGTGTTCGGGCAGTGCCCACCTCCAGCTGTGCCACCAGCAGATGCCAGCCAAAAGCACACAGTTGCTGAAGGGAAGCAGTTTCTAGAGTGGTCCTGTATGGGGCTGAGGCCTCCAGGCCTTGGAAAAGCAAATTTCTCCTTCTGTCCTGTAGTCCTACAAAGGGGGAATTAGGGACGTTGCCCATTAACTCAGGGAGCCAACAAACCCATGAGGTTTGGCAGCAGTGACCTTGGGACGCTGTGTTGACTCCCTACCAATGGCCGTGGCAGAAATCTTCATAACGGCCAGTGAAAAAATCCCCGTCCTCCCCTCTAAGCAGAGTTATGGAAGGCAGGACTAGAAACGCTCCTTACATGGCACGATGCCCATGCTTCTTCTGGTTCTTTGTTCTGTGGTGTTCCAGAATCTATTTCCTACCCAAATGTTGTGTATCACCACAAAAACCCAAAGGACTTACGCAGTGAGGTGGGAAGGGCTGTGAAACCTCCTCCCTTTGCCAGTGCCACTGTACCTCCAGAATGAACAATCAGGGCACGATGAAACTTTTTGAGCATGAACTCTAAAATCGCTCTGGACCATCCTCAAAAGATTGGGGATCCAGTGCTGGCCCACCAAAGCAAAGAAGACTTTCTAGTTAGCCTTAGCAATCCTCTAAGTCATACCAAAAGCAATGATTACTAGCAATTTTAACTGGAGACGCCGGCACGAACACCACTGCTGTGAGCAGCAACAGCTCCGTCCCATGAAGAGTCTTCTATTTCCAAGCGCAAAGGGATCGGTTCCCCATATCATGTTATAACGGGTAGCTCTGGGGTGCCGTTTCCCGATCACCGTATGCCCTGAGACGCTGATGGAGAAAGAGGCCAGCTCTCCTCCTCCCTGGTCCAGGTTACCTGTCCTCTCCCCGGTTGCTGGTACCCAGCACGGCCAGGCTGAGCCACCGCCGCTGGCTGGAAGCCGGCAGTGAAGAAGGGCAAAGCAGTCGTTGGATGAAGCGATGTGGTTTGCTGAGCCGATACACGGGAGGAGGCAGGATAACAGAGGGGGGATCAGGGACAACAAATCTGTCCATCTGCGGGAGAGCCAGCACCTAGGCTGGCCTCAGCACGTCATGAATCCATGCATTTCTGGTATATGTGATGTGTCTGAATGCAGAGATGCCCAGCCAGAAGGGTTCAGTTAGAATTGTGGTTAATTTTGAGCAGAGACCTTTTGACTCAATGTGCCTGTCAGACTGTATTTGTCTATTAGCATTTTTCCCATCAAGTTTCCTTAGGCACAGTTTTTAATATGGAAATTACATTACTTAAGAATATGAGCAGACCTTCATTGCATACTGTTTGCCTTCTGGAAAGTCATCGTTCCCCACTAAGGAAACTGGGAGCAGGTGTTGGGCAGGGGGAGACTCGGCCCCATTACTGGTGCCACTGGGTCTGAACTGGATGCAGGGATCTGCAGGTATACCCTGTGAATCTCTGAAATGCCCATGCCCCGTAAAGCATCAGGACATGCAATTTTTCCATACAAAGCATTAATTTGCTTTTTCTCTCTCTGATGGGATAATTCAGATTCCTAGATTCAAGCAACTTTTTTCTTATCTGGCTCCATTTCACTTTGCACCTTTCTTTTTTTCCTAGAGTTTTCCTTTCACCTCTTGCTAACCATTTTGCAGAACAGGTTTCACAAAACATTGCATATTTCCAGCCAAATAAAAAAGAGTTGCAAAAGTTTGGATTCTCCAGCACTCCCAGGAGAGGGTTTGAGTTACAAGAGTTTACTTTTCTCTCTCATTCCTGTTTTTCACAAGGGAAATGTGAATGCTGCTGAATGCACTGGGGAAAGCCCACAGCTGAATAGGTGCCAGTGAAATTCAGCAGTAGAATCAAAGGTCACTCCAAAGCTTCTGTATTTGGATCTGAACAGAGGTCCCAAAGGCCAGTGGTGCTTGAACTTTGGCTTGCTGTAGGCTGAAATGTGCCTTCCAGTTCATTTCGGGGCAGGGCTATTTTTTATGGATTTGGACACAGCTCACGAGCTTCCATCACCCTCAGCCCCTGCCAGGTATACAACCGAGGCCAGGTCCCTGTTATTTCAGGTCACTGTCATGTCATCTGCCTTTAGATGCTGTGTTTTCATACCTTTGAGGAATGCTGCATTTATCATCTCGACAGTTAGGCTTTTGTTCTGACTGCTCCTTTTGGAAGTCATCATACGTGTCATAAAGGTACATCGAACAGACGGGATTTGGTGGAAGGGCTAAAACCAAAGACTGGGTCTAGTAGGATTGGGTCTAAACGATTGCACCTGACCTGTAAGAGTAAGTGCAACCAGTCTAACATCTTGTTGTGCATCAGGCTCATTCAAGTGGTCTGTGATATTGTAGTACATAAAGAAACCACTTTTCCTGCTCTTCCTCATACTATTTTATTAGTCTTGTAAAAGTTCAAAGATGCAAAAATAAACAAAGTATTTTGAAATTACATGCACCCAGGAAAGAAATAAACTTTGAAAGAATGAGTCGGAGATAAGAATAAGCTGGTTTGTGGGACTGGTGTTCAGGCAGATGAGTCATGATGAGGACGTCCAAGTCTTGGCTACTTCTCGTCCCCGTAGACACAACCACTGGTGGAGCTGAGTGGTCATTTCTGTCCGAACGCGCGACATGGTGGCTGACTGCAGCTGGGCGTTGATTGCCTTGATGCCCACTGACACAGGGAAATCCTGTCTGGTAATACCTTATTGCTCTGTGACCCAAATTATCCCAGACCTTCTGCTTGTTCTGACTGTTGAGGGAAACGAAATGAAGCTCTAGAAAGAAAACAACTTGTGACTCTCGGAGAAAAGCTGATAAAAGAATGACAAGTACGGCACACTTGGCTGCTGCCTTCACCAAAAAACCTTTCCTTTACTTAGTCCTTCTGCAGGCAGTAGCTCTCCCTGTGCCCTTTTCTTTAGTTCTCCATCCTCCACCTTGCAGAACTTCTAGTATTATTTTCTCTGGCAACTTACTAGAGCCTTGGAGTAACTTAAAAAATTAATACTGGGGAAAGACTAGACTGGAAAAAACAAACTTCATGGAAAAGTGGATCTGTTAGTCTCTGGAATAGTCTTCCCAGGCAGAGTCTGCAAATGGTGTATTTCAAACAGAACCAGTCACTGGCCAAGAACAGCCCAGAAGTGGTTGGAAGAAGATAGATAATTTTAAGAGATTTTTTTTTCTCTCATCTTGCCTAGCCCTGTTTACAGGCCGGCGTCACCTGCGGCAGTTACGATGACAGTCACCATTGCATTGCTAGCTCTTGGAGCTCAGAGTTAGTTTCCCATAAGACTGGTCAGTCAGAACATGTATTTTTGACTTGTGACCTGTAATTTTAAACAAAGCAACACAGTTATGTGTTTAGCAGATTTGTTCTGAAACTGTAAAACCTAGACTTTTTTGAAAAATGAAATGTTCCCATTGCTGAATATGATCAAGTCTCCAAAAGAGTACTGGACCTACCTTCTTTGCTTCTTTGTATTCTGAATTACTTAAACTGCCCTTCCTTAAAACACTGAAGACATTAATTAAAATTACCAATCATTACCAGGTAAAACATACACAATGTCCTTATTTTAGTTTCAGATTATGTGTATCATAATATCATTGAACAGTTTGATGCCAGACAGCTCTTTGGGCAGTCATTGCTGCAAGATAAGACTTGGCTAAAATAATAAATTGTTAAAATCATTTTGAATTAAAAATTGAAACAATAGTTTATCATGTGTGCATTGCAAGCCACAGCAGGTACCCACCAGACACTATATGCTGCCTACATATGAAAAGCACTCTCAGGGTAAGCACCAACATAAAGCGGCACGCAACAAAGCCGGGGCAGTGACGGGGGCAGCAGGAAGGGAGAAGGTGGATGAAAGTGCAGCGTGCATTCAATTTACTTCTGATGATGGCTATTCTTTGGTGGTCGAATGGTAGGATTGCCTCCCTACAGGAGAGGTCTGATGTCCAGCGCACATACACGGTCCGTAGGCAGTGCCCATCCGCCGTACCAATAATGGTCTGCTACAGGGGTGGCTTTAGAGCCACAGCACAGGGGTTGGTGTGCTAGTCAAGAGGGAGACTTTTCAAAAGTGCAAAGGACAACAGAGCTGTCAGCTCCCCTCGATGCTTTTCCGAGTCTTCCACAAAACCAGTGCCTTAGAGTAAAGGCATCTCTGCCAGGTTTTGTGCCATTGCCTGCTCCTTTGCCTTTGGGAGGAGCTCAGCAGTTGCAGGCCAGAAGAAGTTGGGATGCCGTGTAACTGTGTCAGCATGCTGTTGAGCAAGGTCTAATAAGCCCTGCTGAGAGGTAGCATCTGTTGCCTCCATCTCAGTTTGGCGCTAACAGGGATACATCTGCTGACTCGTATCTGGCCGGCTCGGTACCTGGGATGAATGACTGTCAACATCTGATCATTTACTTCTCAAAGGAGGGTTTTATCCAGCGCAAATCAACATTGTTGATTCTTTTTGAAAGCATTAAGTTGCTCTCTCATTCTTAAGAAATTTAAAAAGTAATTTAGAAAACTCTTATTATGAGAAAAATGTTTTCATTCAACCTGATGCGCCGCAGAACTCGCAGACATCCCCAGTCACCACGTGGTACCGTCTCTAAGGATGGAAAGTGCTGAGGCCTCAAACCCAGCAGCTTCAAACAGGACCAATATAAAGCAGCAGAGACCACCAACTACCTTCTGAAGGGTGAACATTTACAAAGGATAGCTGTAAGTGAATGTCATCTACTCCAGGGTAAGCTGAAAGCTTGAACGTCTGCCAAGGATGAGCCAAGCCAAGGGACATGACTTGGCTCTCCCTTCCAGAGTCTTGACGGGGGCCAAGAGAACTTGCTGCATGCGTATGGCGAAGCATATAAATTAAATGGGTTTTGACGGTGGCCGTCCGGGAGCAGTGTCAGCATCCCGTCACTTGGCTTTGCTCTAGCCCTGCCTCGCAGGCTCAGGGAGAAGGGCACACGTCGCTGAATTACTTCTGAATCCACCCAGGCGCACTGCAGGTCGTTAAGTCCCCTTTGGTACGGTGAGGGATAAGAACAGAAAAAGCCTTCATTTCTCAGTCCAGGCTTTTGTTTGTTCAACTACTGGCAATAAACCATGGAAGAAAACACCGTGGCTTTTTTCACTTGTTGCTTTGTTTTCAAAGGAGCAGTTTCCAGAGCAATCGAGAGTGTGTGAGGACAAGAAAAATGAAGTATCAACGTTGGTCTTTGTGAATAACTAGTCACCAGCACCACTGTTTAACATTTCACACCGCAAATCTGTTTGAATCAGAGACAAGCCTAAATCCCATGGAACAGGAGGCATGATCTTCCCGGGATTAGTGAGCACGCTCTGTTAATATACGTCCTAACTTTTGGAATCTGTAGCTTTAAAAATATTTATGCAAAAAGAAATCTAAATGACACTGTTAATTTGAAACTAATGGCAGCTGAATGTACCATAACTTATCTCTAAGTTATAGCTGAGCATAAGATTTACAGTGCTAAAACTGCAGAGGGCTTTCCCAGATACTTACCGCCAATGAGAGAAATGCCTGCGATGCCCGATGCGGAGTTGGCGAACACCGCTCCGGACCCGCGGCTCCGCTCGGGTTGGGAGGCGTGTGCTGGGGTTTGAAACTAATGGCAGCTGAATGTACCATAACTTATCTCTAAGTTATAGCTGAGCATAAGATTTACAGTGCTAAAACTGCAGAGGGCTTTCCCAGATACTTACCGCCAATGAGAGAAATGCCTGCGATGCCCGATGCGGAGTTGGCGAACACCGCTCCGGACCCGCGGCTCCGCTCGGGTTGGGAGGCGTGTGCTGGGGGCAAGCGGTTTTTTCATCCGTTAGCCACCATAGAGATCAGAATATACTTTCAGGGCTGAAAGACATGATACTTCGCCACATTTTCTAGCTCTTATCGCTCAAAAATAGATTAGGTGAAGGATGAATATGTGAAATAAAGCGATGCTATTTACTTCTCGGTGCAAAAGGTCAATGAGTGGGAAGGGGAAACATTGCACAAACATTTCAATGCAAGTGCTAATAAACTATGCTGATAACTCTGTATAACACAAAAGTTATAACTTTAACGTATAACATGACGAGTACCATAACACAGACGTACCAAGAACAGAGACCTGTTGTATGTGCAAAGAGTAAGACTGGCAGTAAAAGACTGTCTTTGCAACCGTGAACTTCCAGGTTCACTGGAAGGGGAGAATCCCTCTTCCTATTTACACGTGGGAAACTGAGTCACGCAGAGGTTGAGAGAGGGGCATCCTTGGGGCTGGGCTCACCCCTGGGGACCTGCCTGTCCCTTGCCTGGGACCAAGGAAGCACAGAGAAGGCAAAGTCCCAGCTGGGGACCCCAGTTTGGTACAGATGACTCTGATGTTCTCCCTGGGAAGCCTCCGGCAGAGCGAGGAGTAGATGCTACACACCCCAAATTCATGTACCGTAACAAAAGACATTCTTCCTCT
>NW_009593047.1:3659-8610 GCF_000690535.1 Cariama cristata | reverse complement strand
CTAAAAAATGTGTGTCATTAAACAAAACCTCTCATACAGTCGTTGTATTACCGCAGTTCAAAGGTCAGAAAATTAAGGAGAAAAAGAAAAACAAAGACAATCAATAGTCAGACTAAAATTTTGGTTTAACTCAGTTAAAGAAGTGAACAAACTCTGGAGTGACTCCAGGTGAAGGAACTCAGAAATTTGCAGTCTTTTTGGAGGGGAGGTGATTCAGTTCATTTTTAGTGTGCGAGGCCGTACAGAGTGCACTTGGACCTGGATCCGGGGGTGGGTGCTGATCCCATCCTGCATTTGCAGAGTTTTCATCAGGAACTTTAATGTTAGGCCAAAGAACCCAGCACCATTTTTACTGAAGAGGTAAGCTATGGCAGCTGATTCAGGTTTGAGAAATGACAGCAAGTACCAGTGCTCAGAAGACCTCACCGGGTCGTTTCATCAGCTCTCTTGTCGAAGTCCGACAGCTTCTTTACACCCACTTACCCTCTTCACTGAACCTAATGACTTTATAGATAGCCCTAAACGCTCACAAATAATGTTCAGGAGACTTTGGGGTTTTAGGCAAGGAATTCAGAAGATCTTGCGCAAAAAAAAAAAAAAAAAAGTTATCATCCTAGACCAGATTAGTATTTGAGCTGAAGCTGAGGGTACTGGCTCAATCATTTCACACGAAATGCAGTTCTCAATCAAGAGCCACATCTCGCCCTGAGCAGTTGTCTGAAGTAGGTCTGGTGGATCTCCCTCGGGAGGAAGGAGTACAGGATGCCTGCAGAGGTTAAATAATTAGGGTTTCCGACTTTTAAAGTGAATGAGATGAATCCTGTGCTGGGGAACTGTGAAAACGGCCATGCATTGAAGGCTACGTACAAAATTGAGTATTTTAAATGTCCCTTCATCATCCCACCAGAACCAGCCGAAACGCACGTTGGGGCAGGGGCGAAGCAGCAGACGGCGATGTGCTTCACGGCTGTGCCACAGTGTGTATGTACAATGCAGCAGAGTTAAGATTGTTCGGGCAATTCTATGTTTTACCTGACAACATGAAGTCATTGGCTTACATTGGATTCCCCCCAGAATAACTCAGACTGTAGAAGAACTTAAATTATCTTTTAATGAACTCCATCTTCCCTGGTGACCCGTGGAAGAGTTTGCAGTGTACAAACGGGTGTTGCTAACACGCTCGGCACAGCGGCTGTTTTCACGGGCTGCTCGTGAAAGCCCTGGAACGCAAAAGGTCGCTTCAGAACAACAATTCACTTACAAAATACTTTTTCTTCTAGGTTTTGCACACTGGATGATACAGCTCAAAAAATCTCAGTGTTCTTCCCCCCTCCTCTTCAGTTCTGGGAAGAAAGCTCTCCCTAAATTGCCAGTGGAGCGTGTCCCCAAATGTCCTGTTTCCTTAACGGGTGATAATGTTCTTCTGGAAGTGACAACCAGCCCCAGCTGTTGAAACTTTTTGAAGACCAATTGTACTGATGAAGGGTTACTCCATGCGCTGAAACGCCGATCAGTAGTCCGACTATAGGATTACTGCTAGCCCCTTTGTTTTGAGAGCCGCGTCACATGGACTTAAGCACGTGGTGGGATTTTCCCCTCACTGGCATCAGTTTGGCAGATCGTTTGCAGGATGGATAGTTGTGTAAGCTCAAAGCAGTGATGGACCTGAAAGGGTCAGTGGTTAAAGGTGTGCAAACATAAAGGCATCATATAGAAAAATCCATCTGTAATTAAGTCTTCGTTGATGGAGAAAAAGAAAAGGGGGAACCCAAATCTGGTGTTTTCCTCTCCCGAGATCCCTGTGTGAGCCTCTGACTTCTCTATCTTGTCCGACTTACAGCACAAAGAGGAAATTATTGCAGGGGAACCAGAAAACCCTTCATTTAAATAAAAATCTGAGAAACACTTACAAATACCATATACACCTATTCATCTCGGTCATTTTCCGGTACCTGCTGTGACAATACGTTATTTACCAAATTTGTAATAAAATAGTATTGGAAGACTGTGTGTATGGAAAATCAGTACAAAGGTGGATTGCAAGCCACGTAAAGCAGACACAGTTTTTTTCATATATCATCCCAATTCTTTATGGGACCTTAAGGCTCTACGGTTAAGTAAAATAGTGTTATAAGAGCATATTAAGTTTTCTTCTGCTTCTTTTTTAATGGAAAAAGGAAGAAATACGTCCACTGAGGTTTCAGTTCTGGAAGATGTTGCTTGTTGCTACCCAAAATTGAGCCTTTTTCAATGGCCAATATATTCTAAAGAAATTACAATTATGTGGTACCAAAGTTTTGGCACAGAGAAACACTTGCTTAGGTAAAACAGCACTTTGCAAACAATTTCTGTGTGAAAGAAGAAAACGCAAGCACCACATGTGGGTGACGTGAATATACATATATGTATACGTACATATACGTATACATGTACTTAATATAAGTTTGTTATTCTGTAAATAAATAGGGAGCTAATTATAAATATTCTAATAGAAAATGTTGTACATTGAGGTTGTCATAGTGTCTTTAACTCACCCAGCTATGCCATGGGAACTTTAACCTACGGTTTATTATCCACTGTATGATGCACATCTAATTCTTAATTTTGTTTCATGCAGAGATGTATAATGGACTTTCTTATGATTCACTTCAGGTAAGGCGTTAAGGAGGTGAGAAGGTTGCGAACATTTTTGGAAGAGGGATTATGGTTAAATGTCGATTTCCTGTTATTATTCCTTTATTGACAATAAGTTTCTTTTTGGTGCGGGAGGAGGAGTGATACAAAGGACTGGGGCAAAACCATATGTTACTGTGGATTTTGCGTTTGATAATTTTAACCGTGTTCTCAATTAGCGGCACTGCTAGGTGAAAGCGTGTGTTGAATTTACCTTGAAAGACAGTAAAAATAATGTGCATCTCATGACACTTGTGGTTGTAGCAAAGATAATCAAAACACAGGTATTTGCACTTAGAAATCCAAAGTCCTTAATTACCACAGTGGGGTTTTTTCTCTCTGCCTCCTGTTAAAAAGCCTCCACTGCCGTGTTTGCAGTTCACATTGTTCTTACATTCCTCAACTCCATTCAATACATTTTCTTCTAGGCAAAATCAAGAGCGAGAATGAATAAGCTTTATGTGCACACATCTTTGCTCCTCCTCCTATACATTTCAAAAGTGTAAACAAATTTATTGAAAGCTCATGAAAATCATAGAATCATAGAACCATTATGGTTGGAAGAGACCTCAAAGATGATCAAGTCCAAGTGCATACCTGATGCCACCATGCCCACTAAACCATGTCTCGAAGCGCCACATCTAAACGTTCTTTGAACACCTCCAGGGATGGTGACTCCACCACCTCCCTGGGGAGCCCGTTCCAATGCCTGACGACTCTGACAGTGAAGAATTTCTTCCTAATATCCAACCTGAACCTCCACTGGCACAAATGTGCCCCAGTTTTCTCCTGCTATTCATCTATTCTGCTGTTTAGTCTGTTACTGTAAAATTTGAGGATTTCAGGAGGTGACAAGGGAAGAAAAGGTATAAATGGAAAGCAGGTTGCTGAGTGCCACCAGCAACCAAGGAGAAGAGGGGGATGGCCGTATCTTGGAGATTTGGGTTAGGAGATTGGCACTACTGGAACGATGGAATTTGAATGATGAAAAATCATTTATGGTGTTTTTTCAAGGTGTTCAAGGAGTTACACTAGAATTTGTTTTTACATGCATTTCTATTTTAACAAGGAAAATGATCGTATGCTGCTAGGAGAAATGAGTATGAAATTAAGGTTTTACCCTAAATGAGAGAGACGTCAAGACACGCTTTACAAACACATCCTTAAATTGAATTTGGTCTTGAGCCTACACAGGCACAAGGGTCACAAGCAAAAAGCACACAAAGCTCAAGCTAGACTTAGTGAGATACTTTTGAGTTTTGTAGTACATCCCCTAATAACAAATTCATACCTGAAAATACCTCTTTGCCATCACACAGCCCCTGTGAGATAAGGATGGGTTAGCTATTCCGTTAACCCTTCCCCATTACCTGTATGTCTTTTTTAACCAAAAAAACCCTCATTAAAAAAAAAGTAAGTTCAAGACTGAAAGTAGCCATAAAAAGCTTAATTGTTAGGGGTGCCCAGCATGCCCCAGAGCAGCGGGCAGTCGCTCCCCTCCCTGGATGGTACTCGGCGGGCAGCAGTCAATCCTTCGCAGACCTCGAGGGCAAAATGGGGATGGGGGGGCCCTGTCCCCGAGGACAGAGGGGCGGGAAGGGACGGTCAGAGCATCACCCCTGGGCCCTTCGTCAGAGGGCGAGCGGAGTTGTCCTTCTGCGGGGCGAGAGGGAGCGAGCAGGGCAGCTGGAGGTGGTAGGGCTCCGAGCGGGGGGAGATGAAAGGAGGAGAAGCTGAACACAAGTATGCACGCCTCCGGGCCTCCAAAGGCTAAAGCTGTTAAACTTTGGAACCACACTAGCTCCAGGAAATAGCTGAAGTTCACATCCTATCCCCACAGTCTGCATTTAGCTGCACATTTACTCTTAAGTTTATTTTTAATTTTATGGCTGGTCCACATGCCGGGGGGAAGTTAGGGTTTTGGTTTGGTTTGGGTTTTTTTGCCTTTTTTTTTTTTTTTTTTTTTTTGGGGGGGTAGTATAATGCTAAACCAAACAGAAACTAACTTCCACATTCCCCAACTTTCCTCAACTGTCAATAGTAATTTTTTTCAGATTTCCATAGCAACTTTTACTTTAGGAATATACAAGAAAGGAATGTAAGCAAGACGGTTAAAAAATTAAGGTTATTAAATGATAACAACACAGGAATCTGTTGCATCATGAACAAAATGAAGTGCTTTGAATCATTATGAACCCAGGAGCTGAGGAATTAAACACTTGACCGAGTAGTCAAGTCCCAGCCTTTCCTAAAACCGGGAACCTCAGCTGGCACATCC
>NW_009593047.1:0-3644 GCF_000690535.1 Cariama cristata | reverse complement strand
CCGCAGGGACGGGGCCAGAGGAGGCCAACGCCAGGGCTTGGTCACCTCCTCCCTGGGGGGTGAGGAGGGAGGAGGAGGAGGTGGCAGGAGGTGCCCAAGATGTCCAACCTCTTAGCATCGCACAGCAGAAGAAGGACGAGGACCAAAGGGAAGCCCATGGGGGGATGCTCCCTTTGGCTTTCCTGACCAGCTGTGGGACTAGAGGAGAAAATCCATCGCCCAAGGGAACATCAGTAGCAGATGGATTTTCCCCACAAACACTAGAGGAATCTGAAAACCCACAGTAGCTGTAATGATGGCAGTTGTGACAATAATATTCATCTTGGCTGAGGTCAGGAACACACTTCTCTGAATGTGGAACATTCACAGGGAGTTAGTCATATAAACCCAGACGCAAAGCCAGCCACAGCATGGAAGATATTACAGTAGGTCAGGGCTGGAGCTACGGCAAACTCACAGCGCACTGAAAAGAAAATGTCTTCAGAGCATCTCAGATCAGTAGTCACATAACGCTTAAAGCCTTTGCACGTTTGGTAGAGGCTTTTTTTTTTTCAAACTATGCCCAGTTTACTATAGCATTTTTAAATTGATGTCACATTTCCATCCAGCAGAAAATTTTATGACAGTTGGATGTGGTTTCAGGAGCAACTTTTAAAGAAATGTCCGAGTCCAACTCCTTCAAGGATCCTGTGTAATGTGTATAGGAAACTCTCACGCGCTCTCCTCTGTCGTTAGCGCCGACACCTCTCACCAAACCCCTGCAAACAGTGCCCTGTTTGTGTGAAAGCAACGGCGCCCATCGCTGCTGGATTTCGCTAAGCGCCCAAGTACGTGGTCGAAATCTGCCAGATAGTGGGAAAAACTGAAGGTTTAACTGGCACCACAACAGTGTTAAAAGGGGGATTAGTATTAGCATGTGCTTTGAATTCAGAGTAATAGAAGTAAAACCAGACGCGTTTTGTTTGGCATCCATTTCATGTCCCAGTGAAACTGGCATACCACCATTTGATCAGGCACGAAGCCATCCCAACAGATGGTCCCCAGCAGCAGCAGCCAAGAGACCATGTATGAACATCAAATGTGTTTGCGAAGGGCAGGACTCCAGGCTGCCAATGTCAAAATTGTTTTCCATTCCCAGTTTCCGTGCCGATGGCTAGCGGGGCTACGCAGCCTCTCCGCTGGCCCGGGGACTGACCCAGCACCACGGGGAGGGCGTATGGTCAGGAGTGTTGTCAGACCTTTGGTGCCCACCTCCCTCTGGCCTTTTGGAGGAGGCCTGCATCACGTTGGCTTAAAAACGCTCCTGGACACATCGTTTGGGTTTAAATGAGAAGACGGAAAAAGCGTGGGCTTCTGCTCCATGATATTCTCAGGACCTGCGTAGGCATAAGGGCACCAAAAGCGCTTACAGAATGGGCGCATCTGGGAGCCAACGAGACGTTCCTTTCAGGACCAAACGAGCACGGATGAGCACACGTTACTGTGCCAGCCGCTACGTGTTGCAAGGAGAGATTGTTTTTTTCAGTTCCCAATTAGCTGGCTGCCCAGCAAATCTGTCGCTCGTGTTCCTGGGCTGTAGCCTACATCGGCTGTGAGTTTGGTTTGCAGAAGTTTAGTTAATCCTAAACCGTGGATCTGAATGAGCCCCAGCCCTTCCCTCTCCCAGTCATCACACCTTTACGTGCAGGGGTGAGCATCGTTCAGGCTCTGCTGAGCCCTTTGCAGCCACCAAGTACCTCCCCGGTGTCGCACCTGTGCCGGCGTGTGCTCCGGCTCCCAGGAAAGACGCGAGCCCTGAGATTACAGCCAAAACCTCCCCTTCCCCTCCCCTTTTCTCATCCTGCTCCCGAACAGAAGGTGTTTCTGCCGCCAGGCCAAACACTCCCTCTCTATCCCATGGCAGAAGGAGGCAAACAAGCCTAAAGCCTTGGAAGACCGAGGGTAACGCCTGTTCAGCGCGGTCCCGCCGGTGCCTGGCCTGGGCAGACCCGCGGGCGCGGAGAGGTGGCAGGAGCAGCCCCCAGCCAGCTCCTCACCCTCATCTTCCTCGCTGCTGCACCCTGCAAAGAGAGGAGACCCTCAAGGCCGCCTGGCTGTAGGGTGGTCACTGGTTGTGGAGAGGATTTTCCACCTCTTCTTCATCTTCTACATGTTTTCCCGCTCTCCAGGAGCCTTTGCCCTTCTGAATTACGAAAATACTCTGGAGCTCACGGTGCCGAGGATCGGTCTCTCTTTGCTCAGGTTCACGGCTGACTTGCCACCCACTGTATATCACGGCGTTGTCCATCACGGAGCTTCCCAGAGCTTAACAAGCCAGACACGTCAGCTTCACAAGCATGCAAATACAGATGTATGTATTCCAAATAACTGCTCTCATTGCTGAAGTGCAGCCACCCCACCACGAATTGTGGCAATTTTTCAACAATGTGCAGCTGCATTACAAAACCGTGCAGGATGGGAAGCGAAGGATACCTCATTTCAAGGAAACCCAGGAGGAATCTGAGGCTGGCTCCATGGAATTAATCCCACGTGAATTTGTCTCTTGACCAGGTTAAATAGTTGGCAAGTGGAAAGGAAACGAGAACATATTTCATTAATACTGGGGCTTTAATTTGCTTATATTTGAACCTTTTGCGTGTAGGAACCTTGAAAACAGCTCGTGATTCAACATTGAATGCTTTTGTGCAATTGTCCTGCCAAGTGAAACTTGTTTGAGCTCCATCGATGTTCCAATACCAACAACTGATACAATCTGGCTAAACCCAAAATTTCCATTTGTTACGCTCTTTGAATATTTCCAACGCTAAACAAAATGTCAAAAAATGAGATGGATCTATGAATATGTTGGAGAGCAAAAAAAAAGGGGTTACAGGCACTGATTTGTGTACTCAGTGCATACCAAAAGCTCCCGAGGCTGGCCAGGGTGCCAGCGCTGGTGCCAAACGAACTCCCGGCAGCATCTCCCCTCGTTAAGCTCTCAGGTGGACCAGCTCTAGAAAAAGCTGACAGGGTCCACACGACGGCACTTCCAGCAAAGTCTTTCAGCACCACCTAATGAATCACAAGGGGTTTTTTTCCTGGCAACACCTGCAGGTCTGTGGGAATTCCACAGTCACAGACCGAGCAACTCCGGAGTCTGGGGCGGGAGAGAAGAAAAATGCACGGTTTGAGAATAATTCCTCTGCCCAAAGCTTCCGACTGACGGCTCACCAAGGAGTAAGTCAGAAAGGGCCCGCGTGTGGCGGCTTTAGTTTCGCTCAGGTTTGTCTGACTTTTAGCAACAGGCTTACTACAGGTACTTCATATTTTCTACGGGTTTGGGGTTTTTTTGTTGTTGTTGTTTTTTAATTTGGAATGAAATAAGCAAAGATTATAGCAAAACTGCATCAGCCCTGTGTGCATCAAGCAGCAGATCCTTTGCCAGTCTGACATAAAGCCCTGCTTATCACATTGGCAGGTTTTTAAATCATCTTTTTCACCCATTTAAAGGAAACACTGGAAAACAGGGAAGAGAAGTGTCACAGGTTTATCTTCCTGTTATGAAGTTTTATGGCTCTGTCAGCGATACGTGCATACTTCCATGTAATCCGGCAGCAGCACTGAAGGCTCCAGCGGTACCTCTGGCCCTTCTTCTCCTGAGGGAA
>NW_009593046.1:8027-21161 GCF_000690535.1 Cariama cristata | reverse complement strand
CGCGGGGGGTGATGCAAGAGCGGGCAGGCTCTTGGCAGTGCGCGCCCTACCCTGCGGCCACTGTGGGAGCTCCCCCTCCCTCGGGGACAGCCTCGTCCTCTCCCGTTAACTTTTTTCCCAATGCACTTACAAAATTAATTAGGTTCCTAATTAGCGTCTTAGGCTTCTCGCTCAGTGGCAGGTCGGGTGGTGCCTTTTTTTTTGACACGGGTGTGTTTCCTGTGGGCTGGTATACGGTTTTGATGTTTTGGTAAATGGGCATATAGTGAGACCTAAATTAATTCGTCTGACTGTCCTTTTCCAGAATCGGATGTGCCGGCAGAGCTGCGAGTTGCAAATGGGTCGCAAAAGTTTGTGAATTTCACTTCGACCATCCAAAACCAGCTGCTGCTTGTGTCGCTGCTGGAGCATCTCTGCCACATGTACACGCACAACCCTGTTCATTCGAGGTGTTTGTTCCAAAGTCAGTAAGATTATTTTTTCCCATCTCTTAAACTGCCTTACTGCAATATATACCAGATTCTTCTGTGCAGAATTACAGTGTAATAGCAATACAAAGCTGTAGGTCTCATCCCATTGGGAAAACAGTAATTCTGAGAAGAGGATGAATACAGTGAATCGACTTAATTGGGAATGAAGACCTGTCTTATTTTTTAAAACAGTAACAGAATATTGTTGTAGATGCAAGGATCAGACAGTTCTGTTCCAGCTAAATCATGTGAGTTGCATCATGAGAAGAGTAGCAGTATAAATTATCTAACTATTAAATCTGATCTAAAAACACAGAAGAAGAATTTAATAAAAATATGTATTTAATAAGACTGTAGTGCAGTCTTCACTAAATCAATCAAAATTATGGTCTGTGAAAATCAGAGTAAATACCTTTGTAAGTCCTTTATTTTCCTGTAAAATCTTTTGATCTAATTCAGGGAGCTCGCATTTTTAGGTGTGAAGTGTTTCTTTTGAAATCTGTCTTTTTGCTATGTGTCTTATCTTAGGTATTTTGTTCATTTAGGCACATACTCAATGTATTTGAGAAACAATCTCCAAGTTTTTTTCTCCTTACTATACATGACTGTAGAAAATAAAATCTGATATATCGTTCATACTTAAAATTGAAGCCATTTATAGCATCCAGTAACAACAGTGCAAACAACTGTCTTTTTTCGTTCTTGAAGTGTGATGTAGATGTTTGGCCCCTGGGTCTTACTGTTATCTCCATGAAAACCAAAAATATGAGGGGGAAAAAACCCAACCAAATTTCCTGCTTTTGGGAGAGGAACAAAAAAAACCACCAACCTGGGCATCTTCCAAAGTATGTAGCTGCTTGGCTTCCAAGTGTACTTTTATGGAAAATCATAGAATCATTTAGGTTGAAAAAGACATTTAAGATCATTGAGTCCAACCATTAACCTAGCACTGCCAAGTTCACCTCCAAACCATGTCCCTAAACACCACATCCACACGTCTTTTAAATACTTCCAGGGATAGTGACTCCACCATTTCCTTGGGCAGCCAATTCCAGTGCTTTACAACCCTTTTGGTGAAGAAATTTTTCCTAATACCGAATTTAAACTTCACCTGGATGTTCCTCCATTGGTGTAGTTTAAGCTAGTTTCCCAAGTGGAATAAACCTCGTGAATAAAAGAAAAATGTGCTGCAGTAATCGTGTCTGTTTCGTGGTTTTGGCTGCTATAATGATGTTGGCAAGGGTGGGTTTTTACCACTTTTCTGGTGTGTGTAACTGTGTCCATAAGGCTTGTGTAGCAAAATTCCTGATTTCTTGTAGGTTCATTTTCAATGAATTTTATCTCCTTTAAAAGATAAAGTAATAGGCTAATTTTTGAAATACTGGTACCAAAGAAACATCTTTAAAAAAACCTCTTATGAGCAAGTTTGGTTTAAGACCTTAGAACTCCTAAAACTTTTAAGTACATTTTTGTAGCATCTTCACAGTTGCATCCATTTCCAGTATTTGTTAGTTTTTTGTCTGCCACAGCATTGCTTTACTCCAGCTGAGAAAGATGTGGTGCTTGGCAGGGGGTGGAAGGGAGTGACCTCATTCTTTACTATAAGCATATGCACAAATGTGTGAGCTGGTATGTGAATTACAAAATCTTGACATTACCACTTTCTATTATAAACATGTCCTCATAATTGTGAACGTCTTTTCACTGATCAAGATTAGTCCAAAGGTAACAAGTAAGTGAATGGGTTGATGTTTGTATAATTCATCTGCTGAGATAAGGAAGAAGAGGAGATGCGATTGTGATCACGAAGGGCATGGCAAATAACTGTATTATGCAAAGGGATTCCCACAGAGCAGCTCTAGTTTGGATTTAATTAGTTTTTATTGCAAAGAGTATGGGAAATGGCATTAGAGTAGGAGTGACTGTTCAGTTTTTCAGATGCGCTATCTTTCAAATAAAGTTTCTTATTTGAAAAACAACTGTTTACATGGTCTTATTGGCAGGCTTTATTTGATGTGACCTTTCTCTGTTCCTTTGTGCAGTACTTCGTCAGGCTTTCACACGAACAGGATTGCTCTCCCCTTTTGCCTTCTGTGATGAATTTAGTACTGTAAGACTGCAGCATAATAGAGCCATCACTGAACTAATGAAAGCAGCTAATCGACAAATACTTAATGGGGTAAGCTTTGTTAAATTTCTTTGGCAACCTCTGCATTAAGGAATTAACACATCATTGCATCCAAAGAAGCTTTTGTTTGGGGGTTCTTTTAATAATTTTACAAAATGTTACTCCTATTCTACCTTAGCTGTTTGGGATGGCGTGTTCTGATTCTATAGGTGCAAACCAAAGCTTTTGAAACCAGCAATGTTTTGTTCCTTAATAAATAATTTTTAAAAAGTTAAAACAATTTTTATAAACACAGGCAAGATGTTTTCAGTATTGCTACAGCTTTTTTCGACAATGGACAGACATCCCTTTTCAACTTTTAACTGTACCAGTGATTATGTTAAAACCCTTGCATTTATATTAGTGGAGAATGTAATTTGTATACTGTGTAATGTACTTCAGGCTGAATCAGACCAGTTTGCTTATCTCGCTGTTTGAACTAAGCTAGGTAATTTTGTCTTAAGCACATTTTAGAGCCCTCATTTTATCCTGTTTGCCAGCAGAACTCGAAAAGGGCAGTAATCTTTCCGGCAGAGAGATGTTAGCAGATTACTGGTGCAATAATAATACTTTCATTTGGTGAAGCTCTCAGCAGAATGTGAATTGCTATCAGTAACCTCATTTTCTTCTAAGAACACGGTTGTACTTTCTATTTTGATTAAGCTGTCTGTGCCAATGGCATGGTAGACCTGTTACTCTGTATGACATGTTTTTATGTTGGATTTTGCTGTTTCATAGGAACTTGATGATGGAGAATCTCGTGCAATTGGGTATGTATTCAAAGCATTTAGAAATATTAAACTTAACTCTCTCCCTAAAGTTCTGTGCTCCACTCTGAATTTAATTAATATTGCATTTCATATTTTGGCTCTGAAACACAGAAAAAAAGTGAAAATTTCTCCAAACTCTCAAAACAATCTGGTGAAAATTCCTTCTTCAGTACAGCTGTCACAGTCAGTGCCAACATTCAGGAAAACGAAATATATATGGCGTAAACGTAAAGAAATAATCTTAATACTACTTTTAACACAGAGTGTGGATTTGTAGCACATGTGCATGCTGTTGCAGTCTGCTGGTTTTCAGTATTCACTGAAGTATTGAATGGTACAATGTGGTAATGTCAAAGTATGTTCTTTGTCTTTTCATAATGTAAATAGTATTTGTAGATTGTGTACACCTGTAGCCTACAAAATACCTTACTTGTAAGTGGTAATTTAGTTTAATGCAGCCTAACTTTTTTTGATTAGGGAAAAAGAAGTTCTCTTTGAAGCACAGACTTCACGGTACTTGAATGAATTTGATGAGGTTGCAAGGCTAGGAGAAGGAGGATATGGTAAAGTATACAAGGTATTCTTTACTTTCCATTTATAACCGATTAGTTTATATATAGTTTTTCTTTGAAATTTAGAGTTACTGTTTTGGCTGTTTTGTTTATTTTTCTAATGGAAAAATAAAAATATTCACTTTCCAATAGAACAGGTGTGTGTTGGTGTTTCATTTCAAAAGATGCACAGTTGTGGTTTCTGTTTTCTGTTTGTCGGAAGCAGGATATATCAGATGCTTTACTTTGTGTGTTTTGACCCTTTTAAAGTGAATGAAAACTCCTTATTTCTTGTGTGAAGTATTGTGATATATTCATTTAAAACAGCCACGGGAACTGATTAGTCTGCACACCCCAATGTTCCACTTGTGGCTGGTTGAAAAAAAGCAGCCTTAATATGAATGTAAACTGTCCAACCTGATGTTGAATTGTATTAAATGCTTGTAGCCTATGGTGAGCCTAAGGTTCTCCAAATGGTATGTGCCTCGTGCAAATGACAATTGTGGTCTCATAGATTTATTGAGAACTTAGTTAAGCAGTTATCAGGACCTATCAGCATTTTTTTGTTGATGGAAAGATAGCCATAAAGCTATGTATTTCACAAAGATTGGATTAGATGTTTGCGGTCCTGAAAGAAGTCAAAAGTAGTATATCCTTATCTTAGACAGCTGAGGCCTAATCCCAATTTCATTCTCTGATACGAGTGAGAGTTTATGTGAATGGAGTGCAGAAATCAATTTTGAGAAAATAGTTGGTTCTAATGGATTTAAGAATTCATTAATCTAAACACATTAAGATCTAACTTTGTCCTATTGCAATTGTTTTCAGGTCAGAAACAAGTTAGATGGTCAGTTCTACGCTATTAAAAAAATTAACATTAAGAAGGCTACAAGAAGAGACTGCATGAAGGTATTCTTTATGCTGTGTTTCATCTCTGTTTTAATTCCCTGTCTGCTCTAGCTGATTCTGATTTAATTTAATAATGCAGTTAATATTTCCCAAAACATTAAAAAAATTAATAAAGTTTTTAAATTTTTCTGAGTTTCTAAAGATTTAACTGTATCAATAGCTAGTAGAAAAAAGTAAATGAGAGGTATTTAAGTCCATTAAAAGAAGCATATTATTAACTTAAATTTGATTATCTCTGCAGCTATGAAAATCATGATTTGTTGTAAAGCTTCCAAATTTTCTCCATTACTGTAATAATTTTATCTGTTCTTTGTCTGCCAGAAACTGTTTTTTTTTTGGTTATCTTTTGGATTTACTAAGCACTCCAGAATAAAGGACAGTCGTACTGTTTCTCTTTGGTCTTTTTAGGTGCTACGAGAAGTTAAAGTGCTGGCTGGGCTGCAGCATCCTAATATTGTAGGCTATCACACTGCTTGGATGGAACAAGTCCAAACAGTACGCCCAAAAGGAAAGTACAGCATATTGTATAATTCTTGCTTGCAACCTGCTTATAACGTCTGTACTATTATTTGCAGGAGAGTATTACTTCTCTGGTAATATAACTATTTTTTTTTCCCTCCTTAAAACAACGGAAAAAAGCACTTCAATCTCTTGCCTAATAGCTTATCTGTTACTTAATGATGAATGTGGAACTGTGGAAGTATTAGCTTCACGCTGGTAATATATGGGGAGATTTTGAAGTTGTGTGAAGTTCAGTGGAATGCAATGAAAACCTTTTAATACAAAAAGCAGTGAATTGTCAAGGAGAAGAATGAATACTGGGGAAATGAGCCTTTTCAGGTATTGGGGAATAAGTGATGAATAGGAGAAAAAAACCCCACAGATTTGCTGCCCTGTTTTGAAATGTCAGAGCTGTAGCAAAACTAGAATAAGTCTCCCACTATGTTTCTCTTCCTATCTGGAAAAGAGTTCAGAAAAACTAGAGAGAATCTGGAAACAGATACCTTTAATGGTAAAAAAAAAAAAAACAAACCACAACTCTTATTTTACTTTCCACAGGAGAATTTTTAAATTTGATGAATTTGGTTTCATATTTTTGCAGTGACAGAGCAATCTGGTTTTTTTGTGTATCAGCTACTGTCTGTAACTGTTGAGAATTGATCTACTTTTATGTTCATTTTACACCTTCTTCCCTGCCCTCTTTTTTTTCTCTTCAGTTTCTCTGTTCTTGGCTCTTCCCACACTTTGTCATTTGGTCCCTTTGTAACCCTAATCTATTGGTCCCTTTCTTTCTTGTCTTTTTCCAGAATGCCTTTAGCAGTTAAATCTTTTGATCCTCTCTTAGTAGGAGGTTTCCTTATGCTCTATATGACTTTATTGCTTTCCAAGTCAGTGACTTGACGACCAGTCAGCTATAAGCACAACCGAAAATGCATAGGAAGTTGACAGTATAGTAAAACAGACGAGACTTTTTAACCGATGATACTGAGAATCTCGAAGGATGCAACTTTTTAGTGCTAGGATTACTTCAAAAGTATTTAATGGTGATAATGTAAATACATAACTAGGTGTATAGGTAGATCCTGTGGTACTTAATGCTTTTCCTTGGCTTACAAGATTGCTGTTCCATATTTGCTTCATTGTGCTAAAACAATCTGCTTTTTCACATGAATATACAATTTTAATGAAAATTATTTCAAAAATATCAAGTGTCTTCAAAACAGCAGCAGGGTGATGCAAAGGATAGTGCCTTGTGGAGTTGCTTCTTTAACTCTATATTATCATACACATTATAAGCCCTAATTTTGAACAGGCTAACTTCTTAAAGGTGAAATCTAGGTGAATATCTAAGAGGGCCCAGTACAACCCTTTCAGTGACCTTGTACAACATGTATTTTCATTTAAAGAAAAATGAAAAACATAATAGGGTTTCTTCTTTGTAGACTAACAAGCACCTTTTGCAGCAGCAGAAATAGAGAAAAAGGTATCTACAGGTAATGAAGTTAAATTCAGTAAGATGCTGTAGCTTAAATGTTAATTTATATTAAATATATGAATGCTTTGTTTTGTAAAATACCATATTTATCTTTTCATCCAGTAGGTAAAACAATAATGGAGTTGCAGCCATTATCTTTGGAGCAAGAGAGTAGCAAGTAAGTATTATAAATCTCAGTGATAACATTTATTTGGCCTTAACATAAAGCTTTTTTTAAAGTAACGTTAAAAGAGTACAGAATTCAGAATATATTGCACAAGTGCTTTTTCCTTCCAAATTTTAACAAAAAAGTCTTGATTATCCTTGTCATTGCTTCTTTTCTTACTGTGTAAGCTGAAGATTATTACTGGATACTTTTACCTTCTTTGGATCTCTCAGTTTCTGAGTGCTTGAATGTAGTACTGGGCTTCAAGTTTACTTCCAAAGTTCTGTGCCGATCAGCAACACTGATTAGTACTGAGGAGTCTGATTTGCGTGATGGGGCCTTCTGTTTCTCAGAAGTGTTGGTTAGCCCTTTCAATAAGGAGATGGAGTTCTATGAGAAATGTAGTATAACTTCCCAAGTTTAAAGGAATGGAGATGCATCATACTTCTGTCCAGTGAATGCTGTGACCTAGGACGGTATGTATCTATGAGCTGTTTGAGTCAGCTATCAGAAATGTCTGCTGGGGGAAGGTATTAAGAAGGCTGGAGTCTACACTGCCGACTATGGACTCCTGAAGTTTTATATGGGAAAGCAGCTGAACTCTTACTCTGGAATGGAGTTTGCAATTGGAAAAAAAAAAAAGTTTTCAGAATGGTGTATCACAAATAGATGGTATAAAACTGTGTACATATTTTGATTTCTCTCCCTTTATTATTTTCAGAGATCACTGTCATATTCAGAGCATGGAAAGTGGTAGTTCAATTATCTTTGCTGACCTTACTCCACAAGAAAAGGAGTCCTGTGACAGTAGCAGTCTTAGAAATCTGGGCAGTGAATCAGTGCAGAATATGGATGTAAGGAATGATTTTACAAATAGCAATAGCAAAGAGTGTATGAAACCAAATAAACGGGAACTATTCGTAGAATTACAAGAAGACTCTGTAAGTAGTGTTAGCAGTAGATCAACTGACATGAAAAATTATTCAGCGTGGAGACCTCATTGTAGTCTGGATCAAGATGCTAGCACTGGAAGTCAGTCCTGCACTGAAGAATTCTCCAAGAATGATGTAGCTCTCTGTGGAGGGTTTGAGGTAAACATGGTTCTCTTTAAATATACTTAACTGCTGTCTAATTTTCTAATTTAATGATGTTTGTAAAGTAGAGTTTGGTAGACAGAGGAATGATTTATAATGATAAAATTAAAAAAATGAAATGACTGCAATTAGAGAAAAAAATACAATTTTTACTTAAGTGAGTAACACCATTATAAGGTAGCTGACCAGAGGAGCTGGCAAAACTCAGCATAGAAGAAAGTTTCTGTGTGCTAGTCATCTTCATTCCTTTCAAAGTACTTACATGAATAAAAAGTACTACTGCTGCATAAAAAAAAAAAATCAAACTTGAAAATCTTCAGCATTCAAGTAATGATGGCTAATTTGGATATTATTGATGAAAGTGTCTAGGTGTGTAATGTGGTGCCTGTACAGTGTAGGATACATGTGAAAAAAAGAGAAGCAAATTTGGGCAGGAAATCGCTGCTCTGGCTATGCTTCTAAAACTTTGTTGGCATTCAGACCACTGAAATGTTTTGTATAACACAGCCAGTTCTGGAATGCTTCAAGCTTTTGCTATCATTTGGAGTTCCCTCTTGCAAGAAATCCAAGACTTTAAAGGTGTTTGCTTGAGTTGTCCTGGTTATGAAATTAATGAATACGTTATCAGAAACTGAGTTTGAAACTACATATTCATGTTAATAAATCACAAAATTCCATATCAAGAGGTTGAATTTTTTTGCAATTTTATATTAATTTACACTGTTTTCTTAAGCCAGAATGAACCTTTGTTCAGTATGTCTAGAAGTTTTTAAACTCTAATTTGAATATTAAGGTATTTATCTGGCTGTTTTGTTAGCTTTTATCATATAACAATTGTTAAAATTTGAGGAACAAGCAAAAAAAACCCCAAAACTAGATAGCGTTGTTGCATCTGCTTCTTGAATGCAGTAGATTAGTAATATTCTATTTGATATCATTTTGGTATCTAATTTTTTTGAGTTTAATAAACAAATTTTGGTTTTATTAGCTTTGAAGAAAATAAGGAAATACTGTTCATATTACAGTGGCAAAATCATGGACCATTATTTTTCTGTTAGGTGGAGTATCATTTGATGCTTCATATACAAATGCAACTGTGTGAAATATCCTTGTGGGATTGGATTGTTGACCGTAACAAAAGATGCAACGAGAGAACAGAGGAAACTTCCAGTAAGATTCATCACAGTCTTAAAAATTTACTTATTCATTATAAAGCAAATATTTATTTTTTCCTAATTGGAAGTCCACTTGCCTGATTTTATGTTTTACTTCAGCAGCTTATAATGTGGATCTTCTTCATTAGATGCTTTATTCATTTAATTAAATAGCAGCTAGTATTGAATCTTTGTGTGATAGATGTTGGTAAAAGAGATATTCATGCGTTTAGACAAGTCTTCAAAAAAGAATGAATGTATGCTTGAGGCATAGTTGTTACCTGGAGAGATCTGTGCCTGGGCAATACTGCTTATTTGGAATAGAGTTTTTTGTTGACAGAATCTGCTTTTTCTCAGCAAGCTGTTTAAATAATTGAAATTTTGTTTTGGTAGTAGTATTGATGCTACAAAATAGAGCTCTTCACAGGCAAATTTATCTGCTGTGGAAATTATAAATACATCTTTTGTCCCAGACAGGTTACAACATACTTGAAAGCTTTTAAGTTTGTTCTTAAGAATCAAAACTCCTATGCAGGCTAATTTGTCATTGGTCTAAAGAATCTAACATTTACTTTGCTTGAGTGGCCAGAGGAGTTCTCATGCCCTGATACCAAGCCGACTTCAATAACTGTTGACATCTGGAAGAGCAAGTCTAATGCTCTTAAAGCATTAGAGACATGTTCCTTTCTCTGGGGTGGTTGTATTAAAAAAAGCATATGCTTAACAGATTGTAAGACATAAACTATATAATTAATGTTTAAGATTAGTTTTAATCACTACTAAAATAAATCTGTTGTTCTCTTCAGTCATGGAGTCAGGTTTACCAGCTAACTATCAGCTGACTTCTGTCCTGTAATCATAGTCTTTTAACTTTCATAAACTAAATGATGACATTCTTCATCAGGGAATGACAGAATTACTAGGGCATTTGACCTTGCAAAATGCCGTTTTCATACATTTTCACAGGCGACAGGAGAGGAAAGGTGAATGCTAACATAGGTTAGACATTAAGAAACAGAAACACAAGTAGGAGTAAATGGTGAGTGTTCAAAGTGGCAACAGACATCTTAGATCTGGGTGATTAGAGTAGGAAGACAATGTAGTTTAATAAAATAATAATGTGGGAAATGGTAAAAACAATGAGATGGTAAATCTATTTAGGACAGCTACAGCCAGAGGAGATTTGGGAATTTGAGGATAGCACAGCATCAGAAGGATTAGGATACAAAAAGGAAGGCTGCAAATCAATAGAGAGAATATGTCATTACGTAAAGTAGTATGATTTAATCTGGAACTGTATTTTTCGTTCTAATTCAGCACTTACATGGAAGTCAAGAGTTTGTTAAAATCGTAATCAAATAACTACCTGATGGGGTTTGGAGGAATCTTTTCAGGTAGACATATGTTCATGTCCCCTGAACTTTCCTTTTTGGAATTTTGAGGTTAGTGACTTTTTGCTGTTTCAAAAATACTATCTTAGGAGAAGCATCGGAAATTCCATTTTTAATCTATGCCAATTCTGTTAAAAATTTCTTCCACATCATAAATAAACGAAATTCAACAAGACATACCACATAAACTTAAATAACTCAGTAAAATTAGCTGAAATAATTTAGATTTTAAATTGTTTTAAGGTCCGTACCATCTTGTGGATGTCCGCTGGACAATGAAAATTTTTCAAGAGTTATCAGAAGGAGTATGCTATATCCATAGCATGGGAGTGATGCATCGAGACATTAAAGTAAGTTCATCAAACTATTACTTGAGGTTGAAGAAAACAAAGATAACTTACGTTATGGGAGAATGAAAGCAACTTCATGGTTAAATTTGAGATGATCCAGGCTCTTAAGAATTTAGCTGTGTTGTATATGAAAAAATACATTGTCTCATCTATACCAGTACCATACTTTCTTTACTATAAGCATAGTACTCAATTGCATTGACTTACAAGTGAATTATGATTAAGCTCTGGAAATGTTTTCTCCTTTGTGAAGCTGTTTTCTTGTCCTAAACAGGGATGGTCAGATTGATTTTGATTTGTCTTGATGTTTCCTTAACCAGGGTAGGACCTAAATTACCTAAAAAAAATTTCTTCTAGGTAATTATAAAAATAAGCGAAGCGCCTTGACTGCACCTCAGTTTGCTAACTGCGTATCAGTTAGCTTTTGAAAATATGTTCAAGTTATATTTATTTTCTTTAAAAAAAAATCCCTCAGTTGCAAATAATTGCTGTCTTTCAAAATTGTTGTTGTCTCCTCTGAGGGACTGAAATTGTAGGTGATGTTAGTGACTGAACGAAAAGTTTTAGTTTCATTGCTATTAAAAATAATGAAGAGCAGACTTAAAAAAAAAACACTTTGAATAATTAAAATAGGATGCCCTTTATATGTTCCTGTGAAGTTTTTTTGGAACTGTAATCTTAAGAATAGTTTTGATTTACTGGCTGGCTTAAATGTGAAGCATAGGTAGATATATCTTGCTTCCCCCCTGCCCCCCACCCTTAAACTGCTAGGCTCAAATAGCAGGGAAGTGAATGTGTGTTTTCCTATTCTGCTTCCTACAGAGGTTCTCTGCATCTGACATGGTAGCTATATGTGGAAATTGGTGTAAAAATCATCTTGATTATTAAAACTCCACATGTGGAAACTTGGAACTACTTGAAAACACACAGTCTTCATTCTGGATTAATTTTAATTTTTCTGCCAACTGTTTCAGGGTCAACAGTTTTCCAGTTTGCTTTCCTGTTTAGCATCATCATGGCCTTGTTGTCCAAAGTCCTGGTAGTTGTATAAAAAATTCCATACAGTTGCTGTTCTTGAGCCAGTGCTCATTCTTTTCACCATATATTCTTCTAACAGTGGTTTTGCAGGTATCTTGCAGAGACAGTAATTTCTGTGGTAATGCTATAAGAAAGTCTTTCAGCGTTCGAAATTCTGAGAATGGCAGTCCTGTGGGTGGGTGCCCTTGATTATCTCTTTACTTCGGTGGATATGAGAAGCCTAGCAGCTTGTTCAACAGTGCATCTTTTAAATTTGATCTGTATTGAAAAAATAAAAAGAGCGGAGATTGCCCATCTCTTGTTAAACTGTTCATGTCTGCTTTATACTCTAACAGAAGATCAACTATTTCCTTTCTGCCATCCAAGCAGGCCACATGAATAGCTGTTTGTCCTTCAGGATCTTGGGTATTTACGTTGGCTCCGTTACTTAGTAGTAAATGGATGCAATCTGTGTTGACACTTAAAATTCTGCTTGCTGTAGATGATGCTGTGGACACTGCAACATGAAGGGCAGTTCTTCCACAAGTTGGAGTGGAAAAGTTAATGTTTGCTCTAGAGGCGATTAAAGTTGCTGTTACCTCTGTGTTTAGTGACCCTGCAGCAACGTCAAGAGGTGTCCAGCCAGACTTGTCAGTGTCCTTTTAACTTAAGATAATACTCAAAAAGGATATAGGTGGAAAGGCAGCATCAGACTGTTGGCCTAAACATAGAAGACCATCATATTTGTAATTACTCATTTCAGGATTTATATCGTGTTTTACGTTTTGCAAGATACAGAGACACTTCTGTATTATGCTGTGAAGTTGGTTGATTTCTCTGAAATCTGTCTGAAATGGATGTCCCAGCTGTAAATACTAGGCAAATTTAGTAGAAGTTGAAGTGCTGTGTAGCCACCTGTTACTTCTGTAACATAAAACATTGTTTTAAGTTAATTTCTTTGTATTAAGATAAAATTACTTAGACTAAAACTTCTGGACTGGTAGGGCGTAACATACTAACAGGTCACAAAACATTGGTTATCAGAAGAAATTTTATGAGTTGCCATGACCTAACAGAAGCATGGTCATTAACATTTGTTAACCATAACTTCTTTGTGCCC
>NW_009593046.1:0-8014 GCF_000690535.1 Cariama cristata | reverse complement strand
TGCATATGATGGTGTCAATGCCTTCAGTTCCTCTGTTTCCTAGTTTTATAGCATGAGAAATGAGTCATCATAGTTCAGCTTCAGGCCGGTGAAGCTCACAGAACAAGTCTAAGCAAGCAGAAGTTCCATCTCATCTGTTCATACAGACATAATCTGGAAGTGCTTGGGCCTCTAGATTGTAAAATCATAGAATGGTTTGGGTTGGAAGCGACCTTTGAAGATCATTGAGTTCCAACCCCCCTGCCATGGGCAGGGACACCTTCCACCAGACCAGGTTGCTCAGAGCCCCATCCAGCCTGGCCTTGAACACTTCCAGGGATGGGGCAGCCACAGCTTCTCTGGGCAACCTGTGCCACTGCCTCACCACCCTCACTGTAAAAATGTGTTCTTTATATCCAATCTAAATCTACCCTCTTTCAGTTTAAAACTGTTGGCCCTTGTCCTGTCACTACCAGCCCTGGTAAAAAGTCTCTCTCTTGTTTGTGTTTTGTTTTTTTTTTTTCTATTTTAATAAGCCCCCATTATATATTGAAAGTATATTGAAAGACCACAGTAAGGTCTCCCTGGAGCCTTCTCTTCTCCAGGCTGCACAACCCCAACTCTCTCAGCCTGTCTTCATAGGAGGGGTGCTCCAGCCCTCTGATCATCTTCGTGGCCTCCTCTGGACTCGCTACAACACGTCCATGTCCTTCTTGTGCTGGGGACCCCAGAGCTGAAGGCAGTACTGCAGGGGGGGTCTCACCAGAGCGGAGTAGAGGGGGAGAATCCCCTTCCTCAGCCTGCTGACTGTGCTGCTTTTGATGAAGCCCAGAATACGTTTGGTTTTCTGGGCTGCAAGGGCATGTTGCCAGCTCATACCCAATTTTTCATCCACCAGTATCCCAAGTCCTTCTCTGCAGGGCTGTTTGCAGCATAAGAATTATGTCAACAATGATTAGTGTTGTGTGTCTGAGTCAAGAGATACTACTTCTGGTTATGGTTTCTGTTTATATTGAGTAAAACAAAATTCACATTCAAAATTATCAATAGATGTGATTCTGCCATATGTTGTATTAAGTTAGGTATACTATCATTTGGGGGAAAGAAATTTATGTGATTGCTTGAACTATATGTAGCATCTTACTTAATAGCCATTTATGGCTATTTCTAGAATTTGTCTTTTTTAAACTCATATGAGTGTTAATTAGCCATCCTGCAGCAATGTCTCCACAGAGTTCAACTGTGCTGAGTGCAGATGAATGGCCCTAGTTTTGGGTTGCCACCAATAATTTAATTTTATATCAACCATTTCATTTATTGGAAGAAATACTGAATAGTGTTTCATACTCACTTTTCCCATTCCATGTGTGATTTAATAGATCTCTTTTAAACTTAACAGTTTGTCTTGTGTTTTATATTTAGTGATTCCTTGAATAGAAGCCATTCCAAATTTTCAGCATTCATGTCACCCATCTATGCACAATTTTCCAGTTCTCTTACTGTGCTTTTTGAGATAGGAGACTCAGAACTGCAGACGGTACTGAAGATGGCAGTGTATTAATTCACATGGTATCACAATGTTTTCTTCTTTACCTCCCTCTACCCCCCAATAATTGGTAATGTACAATTTGGTTTATGGACTGCTACTGAGCATTTTTAGAGCTGCCTGTGCTTAAGCTCTAACAGTCAACTTGGAGACAGTTGTTACATATTTAAAACTGGGATTGTTTTTCCCTTCATTTACATTTTTCCATTTATTTGCACTGAATTCCTTTTGTCATTACACTTCCTGCAAGATCCTTCCACAGTTCTTTGCATTCAGACCTCATCTTGATTTCTCTGAGTAATATAGTACTGTGAGCAAACTATCATCTCACCATTCACCCTCCCTTTTCCAGCCATTTATAAATATGTTGTTCAGCATAGTTCTCAGCAGATTCATAGAAGAATCAGTCGATGATACCCTTCACTGTGAAAGCTGACCATTTATCCTTATCCTTTCTTTTATGTCTTTAAACTAGTTATCTACGTGGGAACCTTCCCTTTTCTGGTTTTTGTTTGTTTTTTGGTTTTTTTTTTTTTAAATGTAAGATTTCTTAATCTAAAAGTATTTTTAATCACAAATTATAATCCTGATCAAATGGTTACCTGGAGGGAGAGCAGGTCTATGAGGTGTAAGGGTCCCTCCAAGCACTCACTGTTTCACTGACAGGATGCTGTCTGCTCTTGCCTGTTCCCATTAACATCACTGTTCTGCAAATTTCCCATTTTCTGCTGGGGGGAAAAAAAAAAAAAGTACTTTATCTTTCCACTAAATCTTTGTTTTTCCTGTTTTGATTCTTTTCCTTTTTTCTAGATCCTTCATATGTGGTCTTTCTGCCCAAATGGTGTCACTAACATGTAATTGTCACAGCTATGACTATTTCTTTCTCTCTCACTAATGAAAGTGTGAAATAATTATTATACCTGTGAAACACTGGATTTTATAGACTTTGAAACAGCTGAAATTTCCTAATTCTTTATATAGATATATTTTAGACTTTATATTTTCTTGTTTTGTAGCCCAGAAATATCTTTCTGCATGGATCAGATCATCACGTAAAAATAGGAGACTTTGGATTAGCCTGCAAAGACCTTCTTTGGGATGATGCAGACCAGTGGTTTAAGACAGAAAGGACAAATGGTAAGAGAAAAAAGCTTAATGGATTTCAGTGTTTTAAGTTTCTATGATACTAAACGCACTAAATATTACATTCTTAAGTGAAATGGTAACAATGTAACACTAGCTGAGTAAGTCTAAATTGCCCTTTTAAAGGACTGAGACATACTTCAGGAGTGGGGACTTGCCTCTATGCCTCACCAGAACAACTGCAGGGATCTCACTATGATTTCAAGGTAGGGAGTATTTTTTTTTCTATTAATACATGATGATAGATAATAGGAATAAAACAAGCCTTTCAGTAGGTAAATACAGATTTGGTAAATACATAAATATTCCTTCTACTGTTACTCCTAATGTTTTTATTGAAACATGGATTTCAACTTTGCCTTCTTGTTCACTTCTAATGCAAAAATTACTTGTGTTTCTAAAATAATCTTGAAGAACGTATATAGATTTGAATTTGTGTTCCTTTAGTAGCATCTTGATACTTTTCATGTCATCATGAATCTTCATTGTCATGAAACTTCCGTATCATGTTTTATGAGAAAAAGAAATCTAGTAAGTAATTAAAAATAGCAGTTATCCCAGAACCTTGTCTTTATCCCATTACCAGTCAGACATGTACAGCATGGGTGTTATCCTGCTAGAACTCTTCCAGCCATTTGGAACAGAAATGGAAAGAACAGAAGTTCTTACACACTTAAGGAATGGCCAAATTCCTCATACTTTCTACAAAAAATGGCCTATTCAAGCCAAGTACGTTAAACTCCTCACCAGTCAGAGATCGACAGAAAGACCAACTGCTGCTCAGCTTTGTGAAAGTGAATTATTTCATACCACAGAACATGTAAGTTATGCCAATAACCTCAACCTTTACAGGATAAAGAAATATAAAAAGAAAATGCCCTTTGTTTCCCTGCCTGTATTATGGGGTTCTTTCTTTGTATTTGTTTTTAACTTAAGAGGATTGTGTGATTGAGACTTTTTTTCTGATGACAGTATTTAGGCCACTGTGTTAAAGTTTCTGGTGTCTTTGCAATGAGACAAATGGTCATTAAGTATAGGTAACTTTATGAAGACTGGACAGTTGATTTACATCCAGCTTGAGGTATTTTTATAGGTCAGAAAAACTTCTGAAGCGCTTCATCAGCTCTGCAGAATCTTTTTATCATTTTCCCTTGCCTTGCCACACTTTTTTGTTTGTGGATTAAGTTGTAGTATCAAATATGCAGAATAGCTGTGGTGCTGCAGAATGTGTCTGTAGTGGATTGCGAACACAATTCAAATAAGTTAATAAGGCTTTATCCTTGCCTGTCTATAAACAGAGTAAACCAACTCTCATTTTCAGGTTATTTCTAACCTACAACAGAAGGTGAGACAGCAAGAAGAAGAAATAGAAAAACTGAGAGAGAGAATAAGGCTCCTTTCTGAAGAACAAGATGAACATATGAGACTAGGTTCTCCTGTTTAAGTACAGGAAGAACTAACCTCTATTGTATGCTAAGTTATATAAAATGTTTCTTTTTTACATAAAAATATTTCAATGCATTTTGATTTTCCTGTCTGTTCTTTAAGTATTCATCTTTTTGTCTTGGTTCAGAAGTCTCCAGTCAACAGAAAGGATTCATGTTGCACTCAGCCTCAGTACAATTTAACTTGTGTAAATAAGCCTTTGGGTTACAAGGAAGAATTAAAAGTGCAGCTTGTATTTACATAGGACTACTTTAGATACCTTCTAATCGTTAAACAAACATGCATGTTATGCATCAGTTACAAAAAAGGAAGGTCACACCCAAAAGGTAGCTGTAATGTTTTTATTGATTTTAGAATTCTGTCAACTGTTGTACTTGAATACATCCCAGAAAGGGCTCAAACCACTGCAGCAGGCATGAGGTGGAATAAGATTAAAATTACACCATTATGAAGAGTACAGGCTTACTTTAGTAGCTTCATAACAGAGCTGAAAGGTGCCAAGTTCTCACACGACTTCATCCATTTTTGCACATTGGCTGGGGCAGCATTTGCACTACCTGTCTGCTGAAGCGCACACCATGCAACAATGTCTGCTACAGTGAGTTCATTTCCCGCCAACCACGTCGTCTTGCCCAGGGCCGCATTCATAGCGCGCAAGACTGCTCCTTTTTCCTTACTGCTACCTTCTTTTAGCTGGAAGATGGCTATATCAACCCAGCTATCAATCAGAGTTGAAGTAACTGCATTGTACTTCTGGCCAAACAGGGAGAACAGAAATCTAGCGATGTTCCCCTCTCCTTCAATAGGACACATTGTTTGAATGCTAAACTTCATCTGGGGTTTTGGAACTGAAATATAGAAAAGAAAAGAAGTGAATACCACATGGTAGACAAGTTAAACATAATGGTAATTCTGTGATGTATTTTATTTGTGATGCCAGCAACACTGTTAATGTCATTAACCTGATAAACAAGTTTCAGTTTTCTTAGTCTAAATACTTAGACTAAGGCAGGAACCTGGGATAGAGAGATCACTTTTTGCAAACTTCAGCCAAGTCTCCCACCTAATTTGTAATCTAGCAATCTTATTTGTAGAAACTGAAAAACATGTCTATAAAAAAATCCTGTGGGTACAAACAACCATGTAAATGCCACGTGTATTTTAATGGCAGTAACCAAACAAGAATCTTCCTCCTCTGTCCCCCTCATTGTTCACAGCTATAAAAAGAGAGCAGGAACGGTATCTGCAGTACGTATCCATCATGTGTCAGCACAAAGACAACAAAGCATCTGTTGTAAGGGTTTTATAGCACAAGTTTCATTTTCCCAGCTATTGTAAAATATTGATCTACAAGACAACTTGATTCTTACCATCCTTCCAAATAAGAGTAAAGCCCAACTGATACTCGTGACGTGGTTGCTTCTTAGTCTGTTCCCCAAAGCATTTCAAGAGGTTTTCTGGCACACTTTTCACGGATGAATGTGTGTGAACAGCTGATAATATTTTATAGCGTTCGCAAAGCAGACTGTGTAGTACTAATAGTGACAGCGGAGGTAGAGAAGGATTTGCATTGATTACAACATCTTTCAAGGCACCGTAACCCTGAATGGAAAGTAAAACATTCAGCAGATAAGACACATTCCAGATCAGACTTTGAAGTAGTGAAGTTTTCATTTGACACCAAAATGTACATAGCCATGCATGTGTATCTGAAATTCTAATGATACTCAAATAAATAAATTCAAGTTTGGACATTTAAAACTGCTTTAAACATTTAAACATCTTCCTTCCTCAACACGTAATTCCAGAACATGACTGAGGTAAATTCTAGTCCAATCTGACGCCAAAGTTAAAATTTCCAGTTAGTGACAAACAAGAAACTAACTGTCATAATTTCAAAATTAACCATTCTAGCTTGGAACTATATCCAAATGAGAATATATTGGATTTAGTATTTATAAATGTCTGTATCTACAATTTGGATGCCCAAAATGAAATGGTTAGGATGCCCAAAATTGTAGGTTATTTGTAAGGATATAAGACTTGTATATTGAGTTCCAAGTGTCCCCTGTTTTAACACCACCCTTCCAACTCTGAAAATCTGACAGCAAATTAAGTATCTATCACTGTATATGCTCAACTAAACTTACCTTTCCAAGCATCAAATCTAAATCTGCTCCATTTGTTGTCAAAGGAGAGCATTCATCAGTTTGAATGATATTGGTTACATCAACGTCAGCATCTGGGGTTTGTATCATCTTTGAGAGACCATCGACAGCACTCTTCAGTTCATACAAGCGTTTCAGAATCTCTTCCTGGCGGGACTCAAGTGCTTGAAGCGACGGGTCAACCTCTTCCTATAGGAGAGCAAAAAACAAGGTCACATAAATGTTGACTCAGCTCAGCATCAAAATAATCCACAGCTCACTTGACAAGAAGTTGTGAAAGACTTCATACACATTCAAATAACCGGAACGTCCTGGAATGTCACGGTCTTACATCTACTCCTTCTCTCTTTTCTTTTGCCTGTATGAATGTGGTAACAACCGGGTTATTTAATCAAATCCCTGAAGTCTTCCTGCTTAACGTTTGTTTTTTTTTTTAAACCACTAGCTACAGCGAACTCCATAACATAGTAAAAATCAGACCACAACCACAGAAACTTTAAGTTGGCAGTGAAGTGCTGAATTAAAACCTCAAAACCCAAAGTTAGCATGTCAGGATTCTCTTCAGCCCAGAAGACCAGACTGATAAGAGTTTGTGTTAAGGCTGCCAAACAGGAAACTTTTTGACAATTCAGGTAGTTAATAAAAGTAAAAAAACCCTGCAAGTTTAGATGGATGGCCTATCATAGGAAATCACTGTTTGTAGTCTTTCTTTGTTTCAGAGAGTATAAACTATAGAGAAAAAAAAAAGACCATAGGCTTTATTACATGTTAATCCCAACGCATCTTTTTGTTATCTCAGTTATCTCACAAGTCTCTTATCGTACAATGCTACCTGTTTTAAAAGATGAAGAATATATTCCTGTGGGAAGTTTTAAGTCTACAAACTTATAATAATGTTAAAGAAAAATCTTTATATAGAAAATCCATTTCAAAGCATCCTGAATAAGGATTAACGAAACCCAACCTATCGCCCAAACTTCCTTCTTTCAGTCTCATGGATAAGAAGATAACAAGCAAGGTATCCAAGTGAAATCTTGATATCCACTTACACAATCTTCTCAAAGACAAGACACAGAAACATGTCTCAAGTGACCACTATTTGGCTACTACAGAATTCTTTGAAATAAAAACCCCTCTCAAAGGACACTGGTAGTTAATACTTTGCTGTTGCAATAGCAGGGCATCTTAGTAAGCACTCCTGTGAAGTTCTGCCCCAAGTCTACTCCTACTCAGTATCTCCATCAGCAACTTGGGTGAGGGCCCAGCAAGTATGCACTGAAAAGATGTGATGGCATCAAGCTAAAAATGGCCATAAGCAGCCTGGAAGAATGCAAAGCATTCCTGACACTGGAGAGAGGCAGAAGTCAACTAGATTAACGTAACATAATATTTTGCTTATTTAAGAAAGAAGTAACTAAGACTAGAAATAGAGGGTGTGTAGCTGGCTACTTCCTGTCTCAACAGCAGAAAAGACAATGGGCCTGAGCCAACAGTACTGATGCAGCAGGAAGGGACGAGGCCTGCGGGGACAGTCAGCAAGCCACGGGCTTGCAAGGCCTCAGCTTGGCACAGTACTTCAAACACGGCCGTTTAAAAATAAAAACTGAGAAACAGACAGACGCGAGAGCCCAGAAAAGGCCAAGCTGAGAATTGCCGAAGGCTTTAAAATATTACAGAGAAATTCCTGAAAAAGCTGAGCTTATTTAAGCTCGAACGAGCCACGGATAAGCGA
>NW_009593045.1:28278-44006 GCF_000690535.1 Cariama cristata | reverse complement strand
CTATGATTCTATGATTCTATGACTCTATGTTTATTAATTATTATCTGTGAGTTAATTTAATTATTAATTCTGTAGTATTTCTTCTTCCCAATACTGACTGCTCTAGGTGATATGACACTTAAGTCCTCCTTTGCTTGAATTCCATATAAATTGTTTTATTCTGTGTTTCCGTTGGGCAAGAACACTCATTTTTTAATGAGTTAATGTTAATCTGCTCCCAAAGGTGTGAAAAAATCAGATTAGATCAACAGTAGATTCAATCTTTCCTGATGATGTCTGCATTCTCAGATATGCTAGTGTATAGGCACAACACAAAAATTTAGTGTTGTTTTCAAGCTTAATGAAACTTTTAATATTTGCTTTCAGTCTGTAGATTTTGGTATGCTTATTTTCTTTCCTATAAATTTTTGTGTCATCATCCTGCAGTTTCCTTCACTAATGAAAAAGAATGTCAAGAAACACTACTCATATACTGAAGTACTCATCAGTTCATATTTATTCTGACAGGTTATGAAGTAAAAAGCCCTGTGTAACACTACTTGTAATTCTGAAGAAAAAAAATAAATGATAAAATATTTAAAATACTTCCTCATGTTGGATAGATCTTCTCCCTGTTGATTTTTTTGGAGTGTCTCATAATGGCAACAGAAATTGGTACAAATAATCTTCATTGTTTTAAGAGTGAGAATGGTTTTAACAGAAATTAAACTCAAGAAAAAGGAGCTGTATTTCCCCATAATATTTTAACCTTTTCCTTAACAAGGAAAAGTTTTCAATAGTTGAGTTCCCATATTTGTGTGTGTGTAGTTCTGGGCCTAAATATTTGACTATTCCAGTTCTGAAGCTAATGGTAGTTGCTGAGGTTTGGGAAGAAGAGTATTGAGTAGAAACATTAAATCAACTGGAACGTATAAAAGTAAAGTTTACCATCACCAGTCAAATGCAAAAACTGACCTCCTGACAGACCAAGATGGAGTTGTGTTCAAACTGAAAATGTAATCAAGTCAACAGCTATTTTTGCTAATGTATCATAGTATTTTTTGAAATACAATTTAGAATTAGTTTAGCTATATTCAGTTAAATACATGGTATTTCGTTAAGTTCAGCTCATCAAAAAGCACCCCTAAATTTGCATAAGACTCTGTATTTCTACTTAGCAAAAAAAGCCAAGCAGAGATGAAGTTAATACTCCTGCATTGCCAAAATCAAAGTAATGTATTTCTCTATAGATTCAGAATAGAGCAGGGAAAATCGGCTGTGACTTGTGTCACCATACAGTAGAAAGGGATAACAAAGTATACTAATTCTATCCCAGAAAAGCTCAAGTGAGCACACTTATTGTTATCCTCTCATACCTTACCACATCATTTCACACATTCATTTTTCAAGCTTACTCCTAGTCAAAACATTTGAATATTTAATTCTTAGAGATTCTTCAAGTAATTCCTTTACCTTTATATTAAGCATATATCATTACTTATCCATTATTATTGTGGTAAATCAACCTTAGAAGTGATTTGTTAAAATGCCTAGTAACAAAACATCTGTGATATACAGATGCTGTGTTATATAACAAGTATTATGTTCCTCAATTAACTACAATTTTATCTTAGTAGGATGCTATATTTGTCATTTATTACTTACCCCAAATCTTCCTCTACACCTGACTGAGAAATGGAAATAAATCTTGATGTAGTCAACCGTTTGAAACAGTAGCATTCAAATTTTTTATAATAAGATGGAGGGACTGTTCCCTAATACATAACAAGATCCAAAATATATTAAGGTTTTGATTGCAGGAAAGATAAGGAATGTCTTTTCAAGCCCACTTTGAAATGTTCACGACTTGGAGAGCTAATGTATTTATAAGAGAATTCCAACACAAAAGTCCCTTTTATCCCAGTTTCAGAAGTATCTTAAACATGACTTGAAAAGCACCAAGAGCAAGGTATTATTTTATTGAGAGTAAAAGTTCTTGCTTTCCTAGATCCAAATGACAGGCTCATACAAGGTCAATATACTGAAAGAATTCACACATTGCAGGATACTTCTTACTACTTTACTAAGTCATTTTTCACCACTATAAAGCAGTTAATTAATCTTCCATAGGAATAAAAGGAATGAAATGGAAGAATTCCTGTATTTTTATGCAACATATACAGAGAGATGCATCCTCAAACATTTGAACTATGTCAGCAAAAGATACTTCTTCTAGAGACAGAAAATGCCAAGCAGGTGACAGTGAATGCTGCCAGTACTAGTTGTTCATCACCATAGAAGAAGAAAGTCATCACGAAAAGGACAAGCTGGGCAACAAAGCCCTATCAATTTAATTCAGAGCCAGAGTGAGCCAGAAACTATGTTTTCTTTTTTATTGTTCTAACTGTGCTGATCAATAAGTTTTATTTAATTATTCAGAAAAAATTGTACATGAACAATTTCTATGAATCCTAGTTTCTCTGAACTAAATTAGAAAAAGGAAAATCTGTTTGCATCAGCACACTTCTGACTTTAACAGTTTCTGGTGTAAATCACTTTCCTACTAAAATGAGCTGGGAATTATTTTCTTTGTTATTGATTTTTGATTCTATGGCTTAGTGCTCTATGCTTTTCCTGTTTGATGCAACAGATCAGAATTTTTCAAGACCGGTGAATATGCATGCATATATAGAACCTTGTATCTCTTTTGAGCTACTACTGTGGCTAGGGTAATATAGTATTTTGCTTATTTAATGTGCTATTTTCTTTGGAGTGGTATTTAGAGACAGTGATGTATGAATGTTAAACTCCATTACAGGCATGGTTTTTTGTTTTTCCTGAAGTAGTTAATTCTTGTAAAATATTTATTTTCAATAATGTGTTTGTGACCTATTTGGTGAAATTTTTTAACAGTATAGTTGTATGTACAGTTTTAAAGAAAAAACACAACACAACCTTCCCTCAAAAAACCTAGAATCTCAGTGACCATTTAGTCAAGAAACAAACTGAGAATGCCAGAATACTGTGATGAAGTTATCTCCTATAGCAAAAGTTTAATTTAGAAGTTGCCATTTTGAAGGTGCTATAACCAGTAACATTCCCTGAAGGTTTCTTCAGCTATTGCAAGCATGTCTTGATGATATGTTGAATTCATTTCAGCATTTCATAAATACTGCATTTGTTCAACTTTGTGAAAAGGCAGCAGGAGCTTTTCCTTACTGCCTGTAGTACAGATGACTTCCTGTATTAGCTCTCAAAAGCACAAAGGCAGAGAGTTTTCAACAAGCACAGAGCAATGACAAACAACTTTGAATAACTCAGGCACTGGATCCTACTCTATATACCAGCATTGGAATGAGACTTAGAGGCAGGCCAATGTGCCAGGGGTGCCTCTGGACTCCCACCCTACACAACAGCAAAAGCACCAGTGAGATGGAATCACACCTATTTTACTTTTGGAGGCCTCTGGCATCCATACAGTTAAAGATTGTCACTTTTGTTCAAATTCAAGCTCTTGACTAGAAAACTACTCAGACATAGTATATTGCTTTCCAAATATATACACATAAATTGCCAATTTTATTTTCCAATAGTATCAGGCATTTTAAAGACCTTCAAATATTTCTTCTTGATAGAGTTATCACATATTCACAAGCGTATAGATTCAATCATCAGCTATAAAATGTTCTTATCTTAATTGCTTATTACTATATCTATCAGTACAATAAAAGCACCATAATATTATGATATCCAAAGAACACAAGAAAAAATAAAAATACAGAGCACTGTTCCTAATTTTGCAGGAGCTATTGTACAGGCAATAAACCAGAAATGTATTACAAGGTATTAGCATAATGCTACAAACCTTACTTTTAAAACAACCCTGTATCAGACTTTTAATTTAACCTCATTTCCCAAGGTTTAGGATAAGACTTGTTTCCAAGGTTCTGCACCTGCAAACCTTATTCTTATTTTGTGGTATAAATGCATGCAAAAAGTGTGCATGATCTGGAGTGTCTTTCTTCAGCTCACCAATACATTCAAGCTAGTACATTTAGAGGTTTTGCAGTATTTAGGTTATTGTAGATCCAGCCTTGCTTTGTTTGTTTTGATTATGTTCTAAGATAGAAGTCTTGTACTTTTAAATACCAGAAAAATTATGACAGAAAATAATCTGATTATTCAAGATCTGCTTTAGTAGAAGTGGGAGAAGTAAAGCATATTTTGAGAATTTACTTCAAAGCTACAGAGGAAATTTGATCTATAGCACCATGTATACTATGCGGAATCCTGATACTCAGTCTTCTCTAATTAAATGTGTTCTGCCCCATGTAAAATCATCCATATAAACTAGCTTCTAGAAAGAATTTCAAGGAGTGCCTCCTTTTGCCCCTTCCAAAGAACTCTCTAGCATTTATGGTACACCTACCTGAATGTCAGAGTAAATAGTCTTTCTTCCTATCCTTATTTCATAGAATATTTTTATTCTTTCCAACATGTGTTTCCTTTGCATTTGCATTCATTTGCTTCCTATAGACCTGCAGAAAATACTTCCTCTATACATTCAGCATGCTTCCTCATCAAAAATCTAAATACTCTAAATATGTTATACTGATATTTGAGATGATAATCTGAACAGAAATACTAATAAAACCTTTAATAATAACTTTTACAACAACATGAAAATATGAACAATTTCCATCTTTATAGAGTTATAAGTAGAGAAAAGTCATTGTGACTATTTAAAGTAAACATTATGTGAAAGATGTATTTTCTAAATCAGATGAATACTTTTAAGCTTTGGAGATAGATTTTATCATACTGGAGTACTTACAGTAGTGTAACCTGCTTTTTAATTCTGACTCATAACCTATGTTTACAGGTGTCTCCATCATGTAGAAGCCACTGTTTGGCTATAAACCTATGAATATGAATTTCTCTAGTTATTCTTTTCCACAATATTGATTTAACTGTTGAATAAAATAGGACTTATGGTTAATAATTTTTAAATCCAGAGATGTGAGATAAAATTCAACGTAACATATCTGGATATTTCACTGTTAAACATGTGTTAGCACTAAGATGATAATAAAGACTACTAGTCTGCTAGAATTATCTCGTATACTTTTAGACTATCAGCTTGATCTGAAAATTAGGACTTCCATGTTTAAGGAAATATAGTCAAAGGAAAATTCTTCAATAATTCACTTTGCTATACCTAAATGTATAAACCACTTCAATTTTAAAAAATAGCAACTATCACAATTACTCTTATCCATTTACTTGTGTGGATCTCTATTCTCTGCAGACATGGTAAACCTGATGCCTTGATGACAATGTTGATATTTTTTAATAGTCTCTGCAAGGTACAGAATATGTGTATACATAAATGTGAACAGGCCATTCTCTCAAAAGAAACTGAACTGTGAGAAGAGATCTAGACACTGAGCAGTAACACGTGAATGTACGTAATAATGCGTTTATGTACGTACTTAGGTACAAAAAATGACATTTATACTAGTAAAATAAGTATGTCTGGGACTGTTAGGTGGCTGACATAAAAAACATCCATACTATTAAGCACCTTTATTCTCCAAAACAAGGTACTGCTTGCAACGGTACATTGGAAATGACACCTAACCTGTGCCAGCTCCTGTAAGAGACTGAAGGGGTTAATGTATGCGGATGCCTCCAACATTGTTGCAGAGCAGTTTCTGCCCAGCAACGAGGAGTGGGCTAACACAGGATAGAGGGGGTGCGCAGCTCCCTGTTCTGATGGGCTCAGCCTGCCCTGTGTGGCCAAGGGTCATACAGAGTTAATTTTGGGGAAGGGGCTTACTACCCCATGAAACACCCCTTGCGACCACCCCTCAGCAACACCTGCACAGAAGATCAAGAGTTATGTCAGCCCTCGAGGGGCATGACTGGGACGATCAAAAGGTGGGAATTCCGACTACAAAAGGCACAATTCCGAGGAACCACCATCAGAGGATTACTGTGTCCGTCATCGTCATTGACACTGAGGAATCCAAGGATGGTGATCTCTCTCTCTGTCATTTAGTTTCTCTTTCTCTTTCCTCTTTTTCCTCTCTTTTGCTTTTCTTCTCATAAATACCTTAATAGAACCCACCCTGCCTACCATTATGCTTTCCAAGTTCCAGTTGCTTCTACCTTGAATAAAATGTTTAACTGATCTTTTGGGGTTGTTTCACCTTAATTTAGCCCAAGGGAATCACAAAACCACTATGACTCCCTGAGTTATCTAATCCGGGTTGTGGCAGCTCCCAAATCATATCCAGGAGCTGCTTCGGTAAATACTGGCTGGCATGGTCCAGAGCTGTGCCCGGGGATCATTTTAATGGCTTAATGTTACAGAGGAGTGAGATTCAGTGGAGGAAAACATTTGCAAGCAATGTTCAATTTGCTGGCATAGATATAGCCTAGCTGAAACAGCACTTGCACAGAGAATCACAGGATCATCAGGGTTGCAAGGGACCTCTGGAGATCATCTAGTTCAACCTCCTTGCCAAAGCAGGTTCACCTACAGCAAGTTGCACAGGAACACGTCCAGGCAGATTCTGAATGTCTCTAGAGAAGGAGACTCCGCAACCTCCCTGGGCAGCCTGTTCCTGTGCTCTGCCACCCTCACAGTGCAGAAGTTCTTAAAAAAACACAGTGAGGTGGATCGAGAACTGGCTGAATGGCAGAGCCCAGAGGGTGGTGCTCAGCAGTGCAGAGTCTAGTTCCCCAGCAGACAGTTCTGGTTCTGGTCTTGTTTAACCTATTTATCAATGACCTGGATGAAGGGATGGAGTCTACCCGCAGCAAGTTGACTGATGATATGAAACTGGGAGGAGTGGCTGATACACCTGAGGTCTGTGCTGCCATTTAGCAGGACCTGGACAGGCTAGAGGGTTGAGCAGAGAAGAACCTGCTGAAGTTCAACAAGGGCAAGTGTAGAGTCCTGCACCTAGAGAGGAATAACCTCATGCACCAGTACAGACTAGGGGTTGACCTGCTGGAATGCAGTTTGGTGGAGAAGGACCTGGGAGTCTTGGTGGACAACAAGATAACCCTGAGCTGGTACTTAAGTTCTTAGTATAAGCAGTGGAGGGTAAGCAGGTTGTTCTGAAGATGTTGGAGAGGCAGAATCTGCCTTCCTAAATTAGGAATCCAAATCAGATGGACTAGCTCTATCTAACCATCTAACAATTCATGGAATCTGTATTATAAATAATGAAAAAGTAGAATTAATGAACACATTGCTATGTATGTCTAAGAAGTTGAAAACTAAATATCAAAACCCAAGATATTATTGATTAAAAGGTTTATTGATACAAACGGGATCCTACACTAATTAAGTCATAAAGTGAAAAGGCATGGAAAGACAAATGAAACTCCCTGATTATAAAATGCATAAACAGAGTCTGTTAAAGTCAATCCATAGGGTTAACTGCCAGTAGGACTCTAGTTCATCAACATATTCTGTTAATATTATGGTCTTTTAGCTGAACCAAAAGTTTATATAAAAACATGATAATGTCAGTAGATTCTCAATAATTAAAACTGTGTTTGGAGAATGTTAGTTTGTACATTACTTTTAATTTATAGCTCTAATAGAAACAATGAAGAAGAAGCTGGAAACAAACTGCCCACTCTGTAGAAACATGTTTTTATACACACCAGTCACAGTATTGTTCAGTCTCTTCTACTCAAAATCTCATCTTTGTTTGAGATGTCACAAATTTTGTTCTGCTTGACTCAGGCAGTCACTGAGAGGTTTATTTAATGCTGAAATGAAGTATAACAAAGCATTCAATTTCACAACTGGGTGCTTTTACGCACATGCTCCAGTCATCGTAACCCTGTAGCCCAGTCTTACAATGACAATACTTCTTCTATTATGTTCTTTTTTCCACATGGAACACTGATTTCATGAAATTGTATGTTTATTTCAAATAGTTGGAATACATAATGTGTTTTGAACTACAATTGCCTTTGATAGCTAACTTTAGATACATAACTCAGTTTTTTATTGCCAAGCTTATAAAGTGAGCTTTACTAAAACTATGGATATGGTTCATTAAATGTATTTAGTATAATATAGACATGATATATATTCTGATTTCGTGACTTGTCACTGAATTTTTTTTATTTTTTCAATACTAAGATGTTGTATTCATATTTTTTTTCAGTGAAGGTTTTTTTGGTTTTTTTTTTTTGGTTGTTTGTTTTGGTTTTTAGCTCCTGTGCTTTTTGTGAGGAAGAACTTTCAGCTTATATTTTCTTTGGTTCAAGTTGTCAAGGCCTGACCAGCAGTGCCTTGATTAAATTGTTTGATCCCTGGGACAGAAATTAAGACACAAATGAGGTCAGATATCAGCTCCAAGCTAAATACACTTTTATTTTCTCAATGAGGATATGTGCGACAGGAGGAAAAGAGAGAGAGAGAGAAAGAAGCGGCAAGTGATCAAGACAGATTGGCAAGAGATAGTCACCACCTTGGATCCAGCATTGCCATGTTGATTCTGAGTCCTCTGTCGCTCATCCAGTCATCAGTGGTAGTTATGTATGCTCTTCAAAGAGGTTGGCTTTCTTTTATATCTTCTTACCTTCTCATTCTCGGTAGCCCTGTGTATTTCTCGGAAGGTGTGTACTTCTTGGAAGATGCCCACGCAGGAACATAGTGTATGCACAGTACACCTTTTGTGGTCATCTTTGTGACAGAGCCCACCCACGAGGAGCCCCGGCCTGAAGTCAGCCTCTGCATTCAATTTAGGTGTACTGTCTGTGCATGTGTCACATGTTCTTACTGTTAACAGCGTTTCTACTGTAGGTGTTTTTCCCTCCTGGATGTTTTAACCATGTTTGGTGAAAGTTTGAGACAGTTAGCTATATCAGTCCTCCACAGGGCTGGAAAAGGGTGTCTCGTTCATGGTATCAGAAGCACAAAATGTACAGAGAGACTGTTTTTTCCTCTGTGCAGTCGCTGGCAGCAAAACCACAGGAGGAAGTTTTATATACTTTATGTACCAAGAAATATTTAAGGCAGAATGGTCACCTCTGTCCGTCACAGAAGTCAACCAGAAAGAAACACTAGAAAAATAGAATAAATGTAGAGGCTTGCAAAAGGACACTCAGTCCTTAGTAGTAGAGAAATGTTTGGGTGTTTTCAGTGTCAGACCTTAAATTTCATGTTATTTGCTATAAAAAGATGAAAAATTAAATCTTACATTTGCCAAAAAATATCTTAATCTTAAATTGTCTTTATGAACCCACATATTTTACAGAAGAATGTGGGAAGGGAAAAGACTAAAAGTACAATTCACCTCATAGCTTTGATATGACTCTGACTCCACACACCTCAGAGTCCAAGTGTCATAATCGTCACTTTGAGTTATCAGATCTGTAAAATTAATATAAACCAAAACTTTAATTTTCATTTTGCAGTTGTATGAAATACAAAATATCTTCTGATTTCAGAGTAAGTAGCCTTTAATTGCATTTTATAGTGTTTATTTATTTACTTATTTTCAGAGAAGCTTGGATAGTGGGAATGAAAAAAGAAAAAGGTCTTCTTGGACTCCAAAGATTGAACTGATTTAAACTTTGATGCTAACACAGTTTGTAATTTTTTGTGTGACTGTATGTCTTACAAGCAGTTTCCTGGAATGGGTATATGCTCCATGACAGGCAGGCACAGATTCCAAACCATTATCTCCCAGTCTACATATAGTATACATACTTTATGGCACAGTCTGTAACACTGTCAGATTAGTTATGCACATTTAACCTACAAGGATATTAAACTGCTTTTATCTACAGCCCAGGCAGATTTTTAACCTTGTGTAGTACACAGATGTATTCTTTATTCTTTAGTATCCTTTAGTTTCCTTTAGGAACTGCCATAGTTCTTTCAGCCAAAAAGGAGAAAAAGAAATGGAGGAAGACAGAGTGACAGAAAAAAGTTTTTTTCCTATAGAATTCCTGTTGGAGATACAGGGTTCAAGTAATAGATCAGACTACCTTATTTAACTGTTCAACTTATTTCTTATTTCTTTTTAAACTTATTTCTTATTTAACTTTCTTTTTAAACTTATTTCTTATTTAACTCTCTATGGTTTAACTGTTTTGCTCCTACACAATGTGTGTGATTGAATTATGGATACTTTCATAATGTATGTTTAATGTAGAAGAGCTTAGAAAATATACAACAATGATTTAATAAACATATCTAGCTGGAGTAGATTAAAACTCTTATTACATCTAAAGGCAAGATAATATGCAAAGTTGTTCAGTTAATGTAGGAGGGATCTATATTATAAAAGTGAATTTATTGTACTGAAATATCAGTTTCTTATTTGTCTTGCCCCATTGTAAGCACAAGCTCAAATATTGCTGAGAAAGCAATAAACTGTAACAAATAAAACAAAGAAAAAACCCTTTCATGGCTGTAGTATGAGGTCTAGTATCTCTCACAATCTACAGTTTTAACAGTTATTGACACACTTACAAACTTCACAAAAAGTATAGTAATAATATTTTTCTTCACTTGGAAGAGAGTTTCTCTTCTTAATTACTGAGCTTGACAAGGGTTAACAAATTTTAAATGGCTTTTTCATATTCTAAAAATTCTGACAGGTAAAATAGATTTTTGACCATCATGGAATATAGGAATATAAGTTCATATTTGGCATTATTTTTTCATCCAGTAAGTAACTTCACTATTTCCACTGAGTAAACAGGGTGCCAATCAGGAAAAGTGACTCATTTAATGGAATGTAAGCTCACACATAGACAGTATAATGTCAGCAAATGCTGTTGTATACTCCAATGAATTTAGTACCTAGCACTTAAAGTAGCAACATTTTCTTGAAGTACTGTAATAGCAACTTTGTTAACTACCCACAACTGTCACAAATATTTTCAATCAACTTTTTACTTCATCAAGCCAAGCTGTGTAAAACTTCCATTACAGAAAGCAAGCCCATGTGAAACAAGACTCTGTCATGTTTCATTTGTGAATGCAAAACTCATCTCAGTTCTCCGGCAATATCCAGAGCACAGGAAAGATTTTGTTAACATCTAACTGTCCCTTCTGCTGAATTTATTTCTTTTCTTCCAAGTTCTTGAATAAAACCCACAATGTCTGTCAAGTGGGCTGTTACTTTCTAGATTATCATATGCTTTTGGCAAATATATTTTAATTCCTTTTTAAAGCTTTCAATGGTAAGGTATGACTGCATCTAAATAAGGGTGAAAGGTGTACACACAACTGCCAAAAATGTCTAGTCATCCAGGAGAAATATATCCAGCCTCTTCTATTTTTGAAAGATTGCTTTCTGACTACATTATCTGCTTGTGTTTATCTCTCTTTTCTTAGGTATTCTTTTGGACACAAAAGATAAAAAAAAAAGAAAGGCTGCAGATTTCCTGCCAAGCAAAGAAATCCTTATATAAACCACACCAGCATTTGGAGAAGGACAATTTCTCATTTGTTCCTTTAGAGAGGGACTGGAGAGAATCTCTGGAGATCCTACCAAAGAAATACAATTAGGAAAAATAGTCAGTAAGTGTACAAAGAAATAATGAATTGCCATCCACTTTGACAAAGGCAGGAATCTTTTTCTAGGTAAATATCCCACACACTCTCGTTTAAGTGGTAAGACTCTTTGGGTGGAATAAATAAGGAAGATTAAGATGAATATTTTTTTTATTATTATTTCTGACCTGCTCTGACTTCTATAGCTGTCAACAGAGCCTGTTGTTTACAGTTTTCAAAGCCTGTACATTTTTACTCTAATTTGTGTGCATAAGTCACACAAAGTGAGGGATTTGGCATGACTTTACCAGCACATCCAGATTTTTTGCCTAATACCTTGAAAAAGAAAATCACTCTGTTTGATTTTCCTTTCAGTGCATTTCTTTATAGTTGAAAGACATACTTAACAATTAAAAATAGGTAGAGAATGATAGTGTTAAAGGATAAACCTCAGTAATAATCATGATTAGAACATGAAAAGTACTGACAAAGGGTAGCATATGTAAGGAGAAGTGTTTTGTAAAAGAACTTACTTATTTGTGGAATGTTTCAAAAGGAGGATAGTTGATCTACATCAAGGCTTAGGAATCATAGAATAGTGCAATGTCCCGAGTTGGAAAGGACCCACAAGAACTCCTGTCCAACTCCTGTCTCTGCACAGGACAACCCCAAAATTCACACTATGTGTCTGAGGGCATTGTCCAAATGCTTCTTGATACTGTCAAGTAACTACTAAGTAACTACTAAGTAACTACTTAGTAACTACTAAGTAACCGTAACTACTTCTCCAGGGAGCGTATTCCAGTGCTCGATCACCCTCTGGGTGGAAAAGCTTTTTCTAATATCCAACCTAAACCTCCCCTGGCACATCTTCATTCCATTCCCCCGGGTTCTATTATTGGTCACTGATCAAGAGCTCAATGCCTGCCCCTCCACTTCCCCTTGTGAGAAAGCTCTAGACTGTGATGAGGTGTCCCCTCAGTCTCCTCTTCTCCAAGCTGAGCAAACCAAGGTGTCTCCATGCCATCAGCCAGCTCCTTAAGTACCCTCTGATGAATGCCATCAGGCCCCATAGACTTACAGGGATCCAGCTGGAGCAGTAAATCCCACACAAGGCTTGAGCAGTGCAACAGAGTACCTTGTACGTGGTGCTTGAAAAAAATTTGTAAATACTGGTTGAACTTATGCCACTGCTAAAGCAGTCTGTAAAAATCATTACAGAGGTGCAGGTAAACCTTAACTATGTCTTCTTTACTTTTCCTCTACCCCTTTTAACTTCTGCTCCAAACTCTGTTGCTTCTGTAAGAAACTAGAAAATTCTCAGCACTAATAATAAAAGAAATTAGAAAGGATTAGTATGTGCCCATTTAACTCTAATTTTGGAGGCAGTTAGAGGATTAGGATAAATTAGGCTTTAGGCATGTCATTATCTTTACTTGAGTTTGAAAACAATCAAGATCAAATTATCTTGAGGACTTTCTTCTGCGCAGATGTAGACACCTGATTCAGTTAACTGTCCCTGCATAGACAAGTAAGGATTTCTGAGATCTCTAAACACACAGGGACAGCTGAATAGTTGTCTTCTATGGTAAGATTCATGTCATTTTAAAGATGGAAGTGTCTAAAATAGGTCAGGTGAATCATGACCAAATAGCAGCTCTTTTTTCTACCAATAATATAAAGGGTTATTGAGTTACTAACTCAGACCTACATTCCTATGTTTTAAATATCTAGAGTTAGGTAAGTCCTAGCTCTCATGTCCAAAAAAATGCTGACTTTACTGTCTATTGAGAGAGAAACAATTGCACAACTGGTACCCATTTGCTAATCCTGCTTAAAATGCTTACCTCTCTTTTTCATAAAATAACAGGAAATCCTTTTAAAAATTGGCATTTTCTAAAAACAGTATCTTAGTGATACTGGTTTTTGAGTTTGATTCAGGTTGTTTTCCCCTTGGAGCTAGACTGGACAATGTCCACAGTGATCCATAACAAAATGTCACTGCCCTTTGAATGATTTTGGTTTTCTGTGTCCTCTAAAAGTATATATTGATTATATGGTATTTTTCTTTATTCTTATATCTGATTTTGTAGGAACTAGGAGAACAATGAGAAAATATATCTATTGTGAAATTCGATGAACAAAAGTTACGTAGAAATAATAATTTGGTAAAGTGTAATAACCTTTATTTTTTATAGAATTAGTGGTTTTGTTTTGTTTTGTTTGTTTTGTTTTGTTTTTTAAACCCAGCAACAAACAAAAAGTTACATATATCTAAATGGAGGCAAACAGTACTGGGCTGAAATTTTAATGGAAGAAAGAATGATTTCCGGGGGGAAATCAGTGAATCCAAGAGATTTTGTTGTAGAATTTTATGCTACCAATTTCTTTCAAGTTTTTCTGAAATATACTTACAAAAAAAGTACCTCCTTTTCATCTCATTTTTTGGAGTTAGAAAACTGTATTTTGTTGTCAAAAGTGTTGCCGATAACATTCCATTTGTATAACAAAGGTATTTAAACTCTCAGTGCACTAGCGATATAATACATACATAAAATCCCCAGAAATATTTTCCAGTAGTTTCTCTGCATTTACTAATTCCCTCTGAATCATTTATTTATGTTGGTGAATCCTAATCATGCAACTAGACAATGGATGCAAGGACACCAGCAGGTATGACCTGTGCATAATATTTTGTGGTTCAACCAAGAGTGAACATCTGGTAGGCCAAATGTGCAAGTCTGCTGTAAATATTATCAAACTCAGAGACAATCCCAAGAGAAGCAAAAGGACACCCTCTAGGCTTTTCTAATCTCGACATTGGAAATACTCATTAATTAGTGAGAATCTAATACCTTGAGCTGTTTCATATCAAAACCAACAACAACACTGTAGGTTTCCTATAGTTGTAGAGCTTTGTGTCTATCTTAAATTCTTTTCTTGCTATTACGTATTCTAAAAAACTAAAGCTTCTCGGTTATTCCCATAATTATCTCCAATTTCTTTAAGGCTAAGAAATAAGAGTAGTGCTTTAAAAATGACAACACAGAACAAACAGAGCTAAATTATTGATGCATATACTGGGCCAAAATATATCTTAAATATGCTATAAAAACTCCAATATACTCAGTGGGACATGAATATCGGTATAAAATTTGTGGAGGAAAAATGAAACTAAATCATCCCTTCACTACTGGATCAAGTATCCTTAGAAATCTAAGTAGTAAAAGTTTAAATAGTCATGGAAGTGAGACCCAAGCACAGTACTCTTCCTCATTTAGGGCTAAGGAACCACAGTAACTGTAGAGTGAGCCAATGATTTTTGTTATCTTATGTAAGATGGGACATTTGCAACTGAGATCACAATGTTGCCTGCCTCTAAAACATGGCTTGGGGTTGGCGGTACAAGATAAGGTGTCTTATGGCTAGCTGCTGATCATAAGGATTGTCCTCGTCTCCTTTCCCAAACTTCACACCACTCTGCTCCCCATGTATTGCACTGGCACATCTGATCACACAAGGAGACAGTTCAGGGTGGAAAATCACCAGGGGAACAGGAATGCATGACTGGATGTGAGAGGAAGAAGAACAGGGCCACAGCGTTTGGCATCAGAGCAGCAGATCATCTAATCATACTCTCAGGCTTTTGCGCAGACTTGAGAAGGGGGGTGTGACTTACACCTTATCTTGGTAAAAAATTCAAAGATCAAATGTGTTTTTGTTTTTTGTATTATTTCCTGTGGGAACACCCAATATACAGTAAAGGCAATGAATCAAAAAATATAGACAAGAAGGAGGAAGATCCTTCTTTCTGCACAAAAGTCAGTCATTTCATTATTCATTCCACTGAAGTTCAGGTTTCTTTCTTTGTTTGATCCCCAGATCTGCACAGATCTAAGCTCCAGTCCATAGAATGACATACACATGCCCTTCTGAGCACATGCATGGGAGTCTCCTTCCACAGAGAGGAAGGGTGAGTTAAACTGGGAGAGAATGAAAGAGAAAGGAGAACAGCCAAGCCTATAAATAGAAAGTGGGACATTGAGCAGGAATACAACAACCAGCAGCCTGCCAGGAGAGCAGGTAGATAAGATGATTTTTCTTAAGCTAATAATTAGGAGAGGAAGGGGCAGCTGTGAGAGAGAGTGGCTCAAAGTAAAAAGGCTTTTTTAGAGCACTGTCCATCAAGTCTTTCAGTATCTTCATT
>NW_009593045.1:26613-28247 GCF_000690535.1 Cariama cristata | reverse complement strand
TATCCAATTATTCATGAGTACTTTCTCACACACATAAAACTGAAAAAAAAAAAAAAAAAAGCTGGTAGATTTTCTTAACAAAGGATTTAATCCTAAAATTATTTTGTGCATAAATAACATCACATGATGTTGTTAATTTTCCTATTTTCCCCCACACTTGGGTGCTCAGGTAAGATAGTGCACTAAAACCCATTTGCTCAGGAAGCTGTTGTGAAATTTTTCTATCATGTTCTGTCACGTTACTTTGTTCTTAAACTGCAGAAGACTTCTTTCTGTATTCTAGGTCTTATCCGAATAAAACATGCCAACTATGCTGAATTGTACAGATTTTTTTAGTGGAAGATTGGTATTTGCAAGAAATCTCAGTTCATTTGAATATTCTCAAACTGACTTAGTCCCAAAACTCCAAAAGTGAAAGACGAATTATTACATTCCCTCATTAAATCAGGTGGTTTTTTTTTTATAAGTAACTGTACCTTCTTAATAAAACAGGAGGTTAAAACAATACAAAACAATGTCTCCAAAATAGTATTTGTTATAATATTAGAATGAGTCAGTTACTGACATTAAGTTTGTATGAAAAGATTAAAAAAAACCACAATATGTAAGAGGGATGATGCAGAACACCATTTCATTAACTTTGATCAACAGATCTACTAGTGACATTAGATTAGCATTAAATAATGTTTTAAGTAGAGAATATTCTATATCCATTGTTTCAAAGATTGCATCTCTGTTTACCAAATTATTAAATCTGCAACAAAATTTTTTGGTAGATAATAAACTGCATTTTTGGGGAAAACAAAACAAAACAAAACAAAATAATTATTAAATCTTATTTTCTCTTTTTTCTTTTTAAAATGTCAGATTTATTCACTCTTACTTCTGACTGATGCACACGCTCTTTTCTGAAATGGTTGTATGACCTGACAATCATGCACTACTTGTGCATAGTTAACCAGCAGTGTGTCATACATAAAAGCTGCGCCGTTATGCAGTTCTTAGTCTTGGAGGTGTTTTTTTTCTTATTAATCTAGCTTTGAAATCTCTCCAAAACAGAAGTTTCTAAACAACATTCACAATAGTTTATCTTACTGAAGCAAAATCCTTATTTTTCTGCAAAAACAAAAGTCCATTCTTGTTTCTGTTGTGATTAATTTTCATGCAAGACTTTTACCAGGATTTGCTGATTGAATCAAGAAATTACAGCCATATCAATACCATATTAAATATATTCACTATTAGGGTGCTTAAATAGTACAGATTAAAGATATTAGCTCCTCTTTCCACTGGTCCCTTGCTCAAGTATTTTTAAAAATGCTTGTTCAAAATAAAATTGACAGTTAACAAATACACACTTTATTGATCTTATTTATTCATTTTTAGAATAATCCACCAATGAATCTCTGTAAGGGCTGCATATCTATCAGTGGGAGTGGGGCTTGAAATAGATCACAGAGAATTTTATAATAAGATGACCAATTAAAATAGGAAACTCTTCTTGGGGATTTAATTCACTGTGCTTTATTATTTTTCTGTGCTGATTTGTTTATAGCTGATTGATGTTTCTGTGAGAAAAGTATAATGGGACACATCTTTTGAAGACACTTTTATTGCACAGGCAGCACAACAGG
>NW_009593045.1:0-26582 GCF_000690535.1 Cariama cristata | reverse complement strand
AATGGTTATACAGTCATAAAAACATACTAAAATATCTTCCCATGTCAAAGGACACTTTCTGTGCCAGTTAGAAGAACCTGTCATGACTTCAAGATCTGGTTCTTCAGTTGGCAGGGAGACAGGACAACAGATCATAATGTGACAGTCCCCTAGAGGGCCAAAATGTGTTAAGGGCTTACATTCTCCCTTCAGCAGCAAAGCAGACTGTTTTAAATGTTCTGAAGGCCATAACCTTGACACAAAACTTCATTTTCCCTGTCTTGACCAGACTTCTGGAGTAGAGCAACCCAGTCCAATCTGTGGAAAAAGCCAGTTCAAGCAAAGAAAGAAATTCAAAAGAATTTTTAGGTTGTGACACCAAATCTAGAAGACAGTTTGAGTCAAATTGGTTCTTAATTACCAAGTGCACTCAGTGTACTTTAAATTATATATAGAAATAAAAACAGAATTAAACTTTTAGTAACAAAGCAGGACATGAGGAAAGATTTGTCTAAAATGACATTTCAGAATCCCAAATAATATGATGTCAGTAAAATTCAGGTGTGTGTACTGCATCAAGTTCATTATAACTTCTTCAAGTGGTAAAGGTCATGTTGTAAGTGGTAATCTCTACAGCTTTTTTGAAACCAGTAAAATGTCTTTTGTAGAAAGACTGTATTAAAACTGCTAATCTATCTTTTCTATATGATCCTTAAGGATGTTAACACACAGCTACACAGAATAACTTGAATATAAGGGAAAAATTAGTCTGAAGAAAACCAGTACTGAAGAAATTAGATGAAAATACAGTAAAAATCATTAATGTTATTAAAAACATTGTGCATTTGGATGAAGTGCCTGACTGAATTAAAGTGATTAGCTAAAATTTATCTTCTGTCTGTGGTGTTGCAGGATTCTCACCTGAAATAGTTCTTTAAATTTAACTAATAGGCTTTATTTTTTATGAATTGGGTGTTAATTTGTAGCACTTTGTCTTGCAGATAGTGCATTTCTTACTTTGGAGAGACAGTTACCCTGAATCATGATTTCTTTCTGTTACATTGCTTCGTTGGATTATAGCTCTTTTATATGTCTCATCTCACAATGATTGTAATGGACTTCCAGTCTAAGAAATAGTAGTTTTGAGTTACTTAATATGTTGCTTTTGCCATTTTTCAATGTTACCCTGTGACAATACAGAATTTTTCTCTTTCTTTGAACCCACACAGGGAGTCCCAAGTGATCTCCTGGCCTGAGGGGGCCATGAGCACCACACTTCGGCAGTGAATGACTGTGAAGTGCTGTTGTGACTCCACTGTAACCCCATACAACCTTATTTTGCTTGAGATCCGGAGCTTGACATTGGATGAGTGTAACACCAAAGAAGAGGGTTAGAAATTGAAAGGATTTTATCTATGGCAGTTGTAAATGTTTTAGTGACTCTTCCTTTTATTACTCTGTGCAGTTTGTGTTAGTATTGTTTATCAAAGTCTGTTAAGACTGTGGTCGTGTCCTCCAGCTGCTCTTCCTTCCACATGCCCTTGCACTGTTGTAATCAAATTAGCAACTACTATTTGCTATATCTTGATTAGACTGCTAAGATCATAAGAAGGTAAAGTGTGTTCTTTTTTTGCCCCAAACAACCTTTTGACTAACACTTGGATGTACATATATGTGTAGAAATCAGTGATAAGAACAGATTTTAAATTCAACAGGAAATATGGGGTAGGATCAGGTACAGAAGTAGACACCTATACTCATACATTTGCATTACCTATAATGGCTAAGGACAAGCCTGAACATAAATGTCCAGTGGCATCTGAGATGCCCTGGCATACATATATTCTTTGACCTTCATCTGGCACTACAGAAAGCATGAGTGTTTCCAAAATCTTGTGTCATATATACTGGTTCCATACAGATATCTTTGTACCTGATCATGCAATTGGTATCACTGTTTGGGCAACTGAATCAAATTCAGGGTTTGCACTGGCTGTAATAGGAGCTTAGATATGCAGCTCACATGTAGACACTTACATTTATATGTACACAGACTACATAATTTCAGTAACTTCTAAGATTTTACATGGCACAGCACGCTGGCCTCATTTTAGAATTGCACCAGCTGTGGATAGTACAAATTCATGTGACATTAAACCCCATAGTTTTCACTTTATTTTTTGCTTCCTTCAGCCATATTTCTTTTGGGTGAATATTTCTACCTGTATACAACTTTGAAGATAATAGGTCCCAAGCTATTAGATAGAGGTTTAATATATAAAGTGAGCAGATAGCGCTTTAAATGTAAAGTCTTGTGATTAACTCTAAACATGACGATGAAGCAGGATTCTGAAAGAAGTGCAATTACTCTAGGGTTCTGAGGGATCTACAGAAGCACCAGCTGAGATCAAGGTGTTTCACAAGATCTACCATCCTCTAAGGTCTAGATGTTCAAATGGAGAAACAGTAAAGGAAAATACATCAGCTGATGTCACTACTTTTGAAATATTTGTTAAGTCAGATTTATGGGAAGCCAAATTATCAGATTTGTAGACCCAACCCTCACATATAGGCTTTGTCTAACTTAGAAATTTAATGGTAAATAGTAAAAGCAACACTCAGAAAAAATGAAACCTCTCACTCTAGAAATCCTGAAAGACTTTCATAGAAGTGAACACACCTAAAATCCTATATTTTGTCTAGTATGTTTAAATTTTGGATAAAATGAAGTGTTTAAGACAAAATGTTTGTAATGTCATTACTTATATGTAGCAGTGAGGAATACAAACAAAAGGTAGCAGTACTGTATCCGGTAAACATTGGATCTGTATTAGATTATATTATTGTTGGGAATCTCATATACACATTTATATACCTATTGTGATTTAAATATGCTTATGTGTATTTACACTGTCTCACTGGTATTTGTGATTATGTATGAAGAACAGGAAGCAGAAACTCCATTTCTTCATGTTACTTGAATTACTTTCCACTTGCATTAAATCTTTTAAACTCACAGTCCAATACATATGATATATGATACATATCATGAGAAAGTGGAATAAATGGGTAAAAGTTAAATACAAATTACCTTCAACAAAATGAAATTAAACTGGACGTCTGAAATGCTCCATATCTCAGAATATTTAACAATTCCGAAGGGAAACATTGTCCTAAGAAAATTATTTAGACTTGGAATAGCCACTCCATTTTTTGTTTCTTTGTTTTGTTTCTTGTTTTTTCAACCTGTCTTTTAATAAATACAACTGAACTTCAGAATTTACAAAACATACTTCCATTCTTTTGCAATAAAAAGGAAATATTAGTTTCTGGCAAGACCATTGAACTAAAATAAACTAATAAAATTAATTAAAGTTACTACATATAATTCTTCTGGATGAAAATAAAAGATTTCTTCCACATTGCATTTTTATTATGCAGAAATAAACTATTTATTTACAACCTGAATTTTCAAGAAATGGAAGTATTAACATAAATTGTAAAATATGAACTTAAAAAAATTAAAGATTTACAAGAACCAAAAAGAACAGGCTGAAGAACACAGCTTCCTAAAGTCTCAGAATGAAATTCCTGTAGCATTCCTCTGGGATTAGAGCTAAACATGTCTCCCTACATTTCTCTTTCACAAATGTTTCCAAAAAAAAGAGAATAATCGTCAAAGGTTTTCAGTCTAGTGTGAGATAAATTACATGGAATAAAATAAAACATTTGAAAGGATGCTCTCAACTACTTAACATTTAGTTTCTGTAATTTCTTTTAAATTTTCCATTATTTTCAAAACTCTTCAGAAGTGAAGATATCTTGCTCTAGTTGTACATTTTGTCTTTCTTACTGTTGTATACAAGTGTTATTCATATGTATATTTTCCCTCTTTCTCTATAGGTATTTCACACTGCTAATTAACAGTTTCCTAGTTAGTTTATTCCTGGATCTTGGTAACCTCACCATCTACACTGCATAAATGCGAGTTCACTCCTTTGAAGTCAGTTAGCATTTTCCCCCTGAAATATATTTTTGGTTCTGCAAATGTTCTACCCCAGGGGCAGCTCTTACTGTGAAATATGGATGGACCTTAGCTGGGACTTGGCCCCATCCATCCTCTCAGCTGTTGTGCATAGTTATAGCAGACTTTGAACCCCCACACTCGCCCTTATGTTGTCACACTGCTCTTTTGAAGCTAGAGAAACATTATGGCACTCTGGTGACTCAAGCCTATTATTTCAGATACAAAGAAATACAAAAATAAGCATATTTCTGGAGCCACAGAGGTCTCGGAGAGACTTGGGGTCAAGTGATATGGACACAGTCAGGGTGTGCAAGAAGGGGTTAAGTGTGAGTAGCCTGATCACTAGAGCAATCAGTCTGCGAAGGCTGACCTCCAGGTCAGTGATCAGCTTCCAGTGGGATATAAACTCAAAGTTAGCAAAATATCCAAAGTATCCCAGAAACACACTTGTATTTTCAGTTCCCCTTTTCTCCCCCTACTCTAACATGGAGTACTTTTCTCATACTTTTTGAAATCAGGCAAGTCAAAAAAATATGGGAAACAATGAACATAGTCAAGGACATTGTAGAGAACCACAGAGGACAATTAACAAATGTTAATGATTTAGGAGACCCAGAACCAAAGCAGAGAAGTTCAAACCAAGTTACCTGCTAAGAAAATAATTACGTCGAAGAAGGTAGAAATTCAATATTTCTTGCCACATCAGTAAAAATCAGGCTGACAGACACTGACCGCCTATGTTCTCAAAGAAAGATATATATATATTATTTTTAAGGAAAAAAAAAGTCATTAATTATGTTCCCTCTTCTGGTCATCAGATATCAGAGGAGTAGGAAGCAACTTCAGTTCTCCCACATCTCTGGAAGTAGAGACAGAAAGACGAGGACTGTTTGAAGTACTTTTTTGGCTTTCCTTGATTTAAAGTTTTGTGAGTAGCAGAGGAGGATACTGGAAGTTTCAGATAGCTTTTAAAGGACAGGTGGAATTTAACCTGACCTACTGTAGAAGAGAACTCACAGGAAAAAAGAACTGAGGGAAGACAAAACCACAGGTGAAGCCAGGGAAGCAGAGATAAAAGATTCACTAAAACTAATTTTGTCCTGTAGAAGCTGATTTCATAGAACTGTCTCCTTAGTATTTAGAAAAAGGCTGTTTGAGAGATAGCATAAAAAAAAAATCTAAAGCTAGGCTCTTGTTTTGAATTACCTTCTGGAGTTGCCTGTCTCTTGCAAATGACTATGAAGTGATACGAGGGAAGTTAGTGCTTTTGGGCTGAAGTTCACAATTTGAGTGAAATGAAGCTTCCTGAGTAGAAGAGAAAGAAAAAAATTAAAATTTTAGAGAGCATTTAAAAGACAGGTGGAATGAAACCTGATCTAAAAAGGTTTTCTTGTTCTTAAAAGTAAATACACACAGAATAAAATAACTGTGTTGGAATTTTAAATACACTGAAAAAGCTGAGAAATCCTGAACATATTATTTGTTCAGAAGACGTTCTTTTTCTCTCATACAAAATAAAACAGAAACAAAATAATAAATAATAATAAATGGAAAAAAATATGAAAAAATTGTGAAAATATTTATCCTATATTACATGTGACAATTATGCCTTCTGTCACAGTAGGACTGGTGTTGGCGTTTCTCTGAAGCTTCACAATTCTTTCGCTAACACTATGAATTTTCTTTGAAGAGGAACACACTATTCCAAAAACAGGTGCATAATACATACAGAAATGAAGTGTATAGTGTATATCTACCTGTCTATATCAATACTTCATTAAAGGTCACATAAAGTTCGCAGTGCTTCCTTAGGTGCGCAATTATGTGAGACTATCTACCAGATCAGTGGCATTTTTACTTTTAACTGTGATTAAACTAAATTCTTTTAAATTGATTGATACCTGTCAAGCAAGCTCAGGCAAGAGAGGAGCAAGTTTACTTAATCTAGGAATCTGCGTATGTGTATGACTGCAAGTATGTTTATATATATGCATTTTTAAATATGCATGTTTTGATATATATATTCATGCGCATAGAAAACATACATACATACACACAATTATTGTTCTGCTTTGATGAATTTCATGAAACCTCCTCCTTAATATCTATAGGTGTTATTAATTTTAAAATGCAATATAAAAGGAACACACAGAGACTCCCTATTTCTCATTCTCCCTTGATCCACAAACCCACTTACAGAAATAAACAAACTCTTCACACTGAACTCTCCCTACTAGCACTTGCATATGCAAGGAAACTCTCACCTTCCTTCTGCTATTCTTTGTGGAGGATTTACAAAAAGATCTCAAAATTTCAGTGTTGATGTATTTGGCAGAGGAAATAACTGTTACAACACTGCAAAGTAAGCAAAAATCAAGAAAATCATAGATACATATTTACATAATATTTTTGATTGAAAATTTTCTGCAAGCCCTACTAAATGTTTAGATGGACTAATTTATTCACTGGTCTTTTTTAGCTCACTTATAAACATTTAGTCGATCAAATGGAACTTCTGTTTTTTCCACGAGCCTAGTATCTGTTTAGTATTATGGGTATTTACTTAGTGCTTCTAAATGAGATATGTGACTTGTAAAACCGAAGTTGTAGCATTCAGTAGTTGGACATATTTTTTAAAAAAGGGAATAAGCTATTCTTATAAACATGAGCAAGACTTTTTATTTATTTATTTATTTATTTAAATTTGGAGACATATTTAATGATCAGTTAACTCTAGGAAAAACAGTTCCTTTCGGTTTGGGACCATAATTTTTTTATTTGCAAATATAGCAATAGTTTTTTTAATATGGTAAAAATAAGATGCTGTATTTTAGCTGCATAACATGGCTGAAGACATTTTAAAGGATTGTTTTTCTTCACCTATGTCCACTAACTGAACTAACCTAAACTTATTGCCTTATACTAGGCAATACTAGATAAAGGCATTTTATGGAATTTATGAAAGTTATTTCATAACTCATTTTCAAGAAAATAAATTTTAAATATGCATTTTTAGTTTCTATACAATTTCCTTCACATACTGTTGTGTTCTCAACTGCAACAATGTTGCTTATCTTGAAAAATAAATGTAATATAAGCTTGCAAGAGGAAAAGGGAAATGTTCATCTTTATTATTCCAAAGATGATCAGCTTATGGGAATACATCCATTTCAGCCTGGCTTGATTCCAGATCAGAAGCAGTTTGGCTTTCTTGAGGACAGCTCACATTTTTGTTTTTCATGTCCATGATCTTAAAACTACAGAAAATGGTATGGTTTTCTATTAAGGAAAAATAAATAACAGACCTTTAAATATGTTTACAGGAGTTTTAGGGAAATAGGACTACGGTTTTCAAAGTAATTTTTTTTTTTAACATTCACTGCCGAAGAAAGTCTTAATGCAGAGTGAGTGTACTGAAAAAAACCCCAAACAAACAAAGCAAGAAATAAACAACAACTATCTTTTTAATGCAACTTCCCCTTGAATAGTAAACCTCAAAAATTTTAAATCTGGAAAATGATTTTCATCTCAGATTTTTTTGTTAAGGTTTTTATTTTCAATACTTATTAAAATTGAGTCTTAAAACAGTTCTCTAAAGACAAATTTAACTTTTGAAATGTTATGTACAGATCTGAATGTGAAAATCTGTAGTGTATAAACTTACTGAAATAATACTCTTTAAATTTCATCTAAATTAGAATCTATTAAAAATCTAAGTGAAACTACTTAAGAGAAATTATGATCCTGCTACTAGATAGTGATATTTTTGATATGTTCCTGGTTGTTGTAGTGCAATTCAAATTCTATCCTTATAGCATTCTGTGTTTATAGTTTTGACTTAGATAACTTAGTTCATTTCAGGAATAGATTCTATGATGTAAACCTCTCGTATTTTTTTTTCCTGGTTTAAGTTTCCCAGTGCTTATCATTCTGGCAATGATAGATCCTCACCTAGGATTCTAATTCCTTCTGATTTTGTTCACACACACATCTACTTCAAGAGGATACACATTCCCAGAGCACAGATACTACACTTTCAGTTTTGCAGTAGTGCACACCAGCCTTCCCTTTGTAGCCCCAGCCATAATACTGCAATGCAGAAAGACTTCTGCCATGAGAAGAAAGATCCATTGTAGCAAGTGAGATCCAATGAACTGAAATTCATTACAAACTGGTAGTTTACAGAGAGTAGACAAACTCCAGAGCAAGAAATATTTACCAAAAGGTGAAGAATAGAACATGAAGCACTTATTGAGGTGGCAAGTAGAAAGAATGAATCAGAGTATTTACGAGATTTTTTTTTTTAAAAATTGTTTTATTTATGGAAGGATGAATATTTTTTGTCCTCATGCTACATCAGCTCAAATCAGCTGACCTGTAACTCATGAGACAAATGGATTGCAGTCTAGGGCCGACAAGCCAATATGCCAGATATTCAAGAGAGTGTTTTTATGGGATCATAATTACAATTCCAAGCACTAGTAAAATGTGCAGTTGGACTCTAAGTATTTGACTAATGTCCTGGAACATTAATGATATAGAAATAAATGGATAACCTTGTTTTATCACAGTTCATAGGAGAGACTGAAAAATCATTGTCCAACAAGATACCACAGGTTATTCCAGCATAAAACTGACATCACGTTCACCTCTGGGGAGCAAAAGGAAGAGAAAATTCAGTGCATACTAAGCCCATATTTTTATAGTCTGATTTGAAGGCTCTTTGACAGCTGTTGCCATGCAGCTATGGGGCCATTCAATGATGACCACTCTAGCTACACCAGCCATCAAAGACTTTGCCAGCACCATTCCTTGTAAAATTACTTTTCAAAATTGACTATCTCTTTTTATTAATGATTTGAGGAGGTTTAGAAAAAAAGATATTTCTTGACTTATTTCCTGTTTGCAATAGCCCTAATTTTTAACCACTTATAAGTGGAATCTTCTGAAGTAAATCTACTAAGTAGCAAGTTACTAATTTCAAGGACTTTGCTAACATCTGTTTTCTACAGAATCAGATTTAAAAATCGGCATTTTTTTGACAGAAATGAACAGTTACTTCTCTATGTGCCCTCTTACACTGTTGAATAATACATAACATCAAAATCTCAGGGGTATTCTGGAAAGTAAAAGGGGTATGTTGACTGTCAAGGATTGTCAATATATGGTATATCACAGGGTGGAAGATATGAGGGGCAACTGGAGACAGATTAAAGAGAATCAGCTGAAAATCAAACCTGCTTGTTCAGAACGTCTTGCTGTGAAAATAATGAAAGAGGATGAGTTTCATCCAAACACACTGAAAATTACAAGCCGTAAAACAGATAAAAAGCTAATATATATTGAGAAGAACTCATTTCAATTTTATTACTTTTAGCATTTTTTAAAGATTCAAAACTTGTAGATGTTGTAGCAGAAGTAAGTGAGGTAAGGAAGTCAGGATTTAATGAAGAAACAATAATATCTTTATAAATCATGGTTGGAAAATAGTGAAAAAGGGACAGGAATGCAAATGGAAGAAGTAAGATATTTGTGATGTAAGGATCCGTGAACTGAACTGCATCTGTAAAAGATCTGCTATGTTCTTCATAAATTCATACTGATGTTTCTTAAGACGTTAAAATGAGTGCAAATATATTTGGGACAGGGGAAAGATTTCCATCCAGGAAACCCAGAAAAATCCCGAGTAGGAATATTAATGCTACCTGAAGTATTTACATTTTCTGACACAAAGGGAAAATACGTGCTTTAAGAACCTGAGAACCATGGGGTTTTTCTTCCTTTTTTTTTTTTTTTTTTCTCTCCTCTCCTTACTGTTCGTAGCTACCTCTTCTTCTTGCTCCTGATAAGACTGCCACGAAGCTGGCTAAGCAAAGTCTTCAGTTTCAATTATGCATACAACCTTGGAGAAGTTAGAAGACATCTTATCACCTGCAAAGAGGGGCATCAATTATGTATGTGTGAGCCAGATTTTCTAGGAAGTTAGAATGACACAACATGATGGAAAATACTATGTTCAAACCTTTTCCTCATCTTTTCTCCCTTGAGAATTTTCTAGCAGCTATAAATTGGTCATTGATTTTGATCACTAATTTAGTTGTAACACTGGTACAAATAAATTATTTGTATATTTTTTGCAAAAATAAAGAAATGTTAATTATTTTATTATTTTTAACTTCTAAATAGATAGCTTTAATTCTAAGCAGAATGAATAAAGGTTATTATTTTAATTAGGTTTCACAATAGTGTAACTCTTAAAGCTAATGGAATTACTTGTGTGTAACTGCAGAAAACTGCTAAGAAAAGTAGGCCCTTTTTTGAAGATTTTTCCCCCTCAGATGATTACTATTTATCAAAATCAGCTCACTCTATTACTGTGATAAAAATAAAGTCACAAAATTAATTATGGCAAATTGAGCGAAAACAAGTTTGCTGACAGTATCTAAATATACACCAGTCTGAACTAGAAAGATGAAATAATGTTTTAGTCAACAGATTTGGGGTATTTTGTTTCTATGTTAGGACTCATTGTTTCAAAGAGAAATATCTTCAGCCCTAGAATACAAGACTTCTTTTAGAAGTATACTAGTATTCCTTATTTAAGCCAAATAAAGTTTTGGTGGGTGAACTAAATACTGAAACATGCTGTGTTGCTCAGCCAGAAGTGTTCATGAATTTGGATTGTACTCAAGCGAAAGAGTAGAAACCACTAGCTGACAGAAATGAAAGATTAAAAGAAAAAAAAAGTAACATTTTGATTTTAATGTAAAACAATTTTCATTAGAGAAATAGCTAAATTAATAAAGTATTTTATTTCAAAATGAGTAAAACACTTGATTAACTTCCAAAAGAGACTTTCTTTTTAGCTGGATGACCAAGCTTCAATTGTTGCCATCTTTCTAATTCTGGGTATTTCTGTCATTCCTTTAAATGTTCGCGCATGTTCTAGTTTCAGTAGCAGCCTAAGGCAAGAAGTTCCATCATCTAAAATTGTTCATTTCCTGAAAAATTATTTTCCTTTAGTATTTTAATTTTATGCAATGACCCTTTTATGTAAGTTAAAGAAAGCTGCCCCATCACTATAGTATATAATAGTAAAATCAAACAGAAAAATGTAATTCATTTAATATCTTATATAATATACTTTGTTCTGGGGGAGAAAGTTATGAAAAGAAGCAGAGAGGAACAATCGAAAATGTTTTAATTTATTCTTGATTTCAACAGCTAAAAAATAGCAACATTAAACTCAGAAAGTAGACAAACAAATAAAACCCTCAGGTTTTATAAAGCATGCCCATTCTTTCTTCTATAGCAATGATGTAAAACAGCAATTGTAATTTCATGGTCTATGCTTAACCTCATAAGTCATTAAGGAATAAAATAAATGGATGCTTCATACAATGTCAGACTGTAGATTTTTCAAGAATACCTCTAGAGTTTTTATTTGTAAAAAAAGAAATATGCCTACCTATTAAACTTTCTGATTTGTGGGCTTTGTATACAACATTGAATGTACACTACTGGCATGTTTATGTTTACACAATGAAGGCATCCACTGAAAGGAAAGTTATAAATTTATACAGAATTTTCAGAATGAAAGTCTGTGTCTTCAGGAAGTGGAATTTGAGAGCAGAATTTTTAGTGTGTAGTGAAAGACAAAGTTATGTCCCTAAAACATAAACTTTTTCACAATTCTGATTTGCTTGAATGAAGATGGTATTGCATAGAGCTATCCAACAACTATTGTGCTAAGAGACTGTGAGTTGGGATTGTTTCTGCAGTATTTCACATGAAGGCTAGAACTTCTGACGTAATGATCAGTCTAAATAAATACATACTGTAAGCATTACTTTGAAAGACATTTATTTGCTTTTAATATATTTCCAGTGGTACTTGAAGCACAACATGTCCCAAACATTGTGATAAAGACAAACATGGGTGGAACGTACAACAACATTATCTAAACTATTAGTCACTTCACAGCTCCATGTTGGCAGGTATTCAAGTCTTTAGGAGTATAAATTACTTATATTATTTTTCTTTTAAATCCCTCTTGATTTCACAGTAAGAAACAAGTTCTGTGCCTATTTAAATGTATATAGAAGACATAGTGCTGATGCTTCCTCTGAAACCAGTCGAGATACAACAACCTTAATAAGTAACTTTTCTTCAAATATCTGACTTGAAAACTTTACATAGACGTAGACATATGCATACACTTTCCCTCTCTTTTCCAACCATCATCATAGAATTGTTTGTTTGGAAGGGACATTAAAGATCATTTAGTTCCAATAGCCCTGCCATGGGCAGGGACACCTTCCAGTAGGGCACATTGCTCAAAGCCCCATCCAACCTGACCTTCAACACTTCCAGGGATGGGGCAGCCACAGCTTCTATGGGCAACCTGTGCCACTGCCTTATCACCCTCATGGTGAAGAATTCTTTCTAATATTGAATCTAAATCTTCCCTTTTCCGATTTAAAGCTATTGCCCCTTGTCCCGTCACTCCATGCCCTTGTAAAAAATCCCTCCCCAGCTTTCTTGTCGGCCCCTTTAGGTACTGGAAGGCTGCTCTAAGGTCTGCCCGGAGCCTTCTTTTTTTTTGGAATAAGCCCAACTGGCTCAGCCTGTCTTCATAGGAGAGGTGCTCCAGCCCTCTGATAATCTTCGTGGTCCTCCTCTGGACTCACTCCAACACATCCATGTCCTTCTTCTCTTGAGGGCCCCAGAGCTGAACACAGTACTCCAGGTGGGGTCTCACCAGAGCAGAATAGACATGGAGAATCACCTCCTTCTACCTGCTGGTCATGCTTCTTTTGATGCAGATCAGGATACAGTTGGCTTTCTGCGCTGCAGGCACACATTGCTGGATCATGTTGAGCTTCTCATCAACCTGCACCCTCAAGTCCTTTTCCTCAGGGCTGCTCTCAATCCATTCTCCCCCCAGCCTGTATTTGTGCTTGGGATTGCCCTGACCCAGATGCAGGACCTTGCACTTGGCCTGGTTCAACTTCATGAGTTATGCACACGCCCACCTCTCAAGCCTGTCAAGGTCCCTCTGGATGGCATCCCTTCCCTCCAACGTGTCAACCCCACCACACAGCTGTGACAGACAGTGATGACCATTCTGCCTTAAACATTTCTTGGTACATAAAATGTACAAAACTTCCTCTTGTGGTTTTGCTGTCAGAGACTGAACATAGGAAAAAACAGTCTCTCTGTACCCTTTTGCAATTCTGATACCATGAATGAGACAGTCGTTTCCGGCCCTGTGGAGCACTGAGCTAGCTAGCTGCCTCAAAGCCTAGGCGAATGTAATTAAGGTGTCTGGGATAGAAAACACCTACAGTAGAGACGATACTAACAGTGAGAACATCTGACGCATGCACAAAGAGTACATCTACACTGAATACGGAGGCTGACTTAGGGCCGGGGCTCCTTGCGGGGGGGCTCTGTCGCGAAGACGACCACTACAGGTGTACTGCACATATACTATGTTCCTGCATGGGCATTGCCCAAGAAGTAAACGTCTTCCGAGAAACAACACAAGACTACCAAGAACGAGACAACAAAAAGATATAAAAGGAAGCCGACCTCTTTGGAGGGTGTATGTACCCACCACCGACAACTGGATGAGCGGTAGAAGCAACGCTGGATCCAGGGTGGTGACTATCTCTTGCTAATCTCTCTCAATCACTAGCTGCTTCTTTCTCTCTCTCTCTCTTCCTCCTATCACATATGTCCTCATTGAGAAAATAAAAGTATACCTAGCTTGGAGCTGACACTTGACCTCGTTTGAGTCTTAATTTCTGTTCTGGGGACCGAACAATTTAATCAAGGCACTGCTGGTCGGGCCTTGACAACAGCTTGGTGTCATCAGCAAACTTGCTGAGGGTGCACTCAATCCCACTGACCATGTGGACGACAAAGAAGTTAAACAATACCTATCCCAATACCCTCACTGCCTCTCTCAATGTATATATATAGGATTGCAAACCTTGTATATATAAGGTTATCAGATATTAGACATTTGGTTAATAAAAACAAGAATACAAAAGTATATAGAAATGAGGTAGCAACTCTGTGGATTAGTTGTACTTGCTTTATCTCAGCCTTTTGAAAGTCTTAGAATCAACTAATTAAAGTTTAAGGTGAGACTTAATTTGTGTTTTCAGTGCTGTCTAATGCTATTTATACATTAGGTATCTTATGTCTTTGTTCTCTGCCTTTAAATAAAATTAATTAATTTATTTTTTATGATCTGGAAATTTCATAAACTGCTAGAGAAATATTGGGGAAAACAATTAAGGAACTATGACAAGGGTAAGATTTATTCAGATTATCAAGCAATTGAAATGGTAATGAAATAACAGCAGTAAGAAATCCATAGAGAAAATTTTAATTCCTTGCCTAGCATCTCTAAAGCTAAATCCTGTCTTATCTCAAAGGCTGACAGAGATCTGTCCTAGATCTCGTACACGTTAGAACATCAAGTTAGAATGCAACAGACCACAATATGTGATGAATTATGTCCATCCTTCACATGTCATTTTATGTTTCAGTGCATGGAAGTTAACTCATCCATATATAGCAGCTTGATCTATTTGGTTTGCATAGGCACCTAATTTAAGGTACCCTGGGATAATTAAGATAGCAGTTGACAGATATGATTTAAGATCTGTGGGAAAGCTGCATCCTCTGTGCCAACACTGGAGACATACAGGGTACCACTCATCTAGTATTTGGTATCTGTAAGTGGACAAATGAGTGATGCCTCAAAAATGAAAAAAGATGAACAGTCTCACTTGATAAATCTCTATGTTTTGGTTCATTTTCATTATTTTCTGTTTCATGAAATAAATGTATATTTCAGATTTTCATTCTTGATCAGGATGAAAAATAATTTTGAAATATTGGACCTTATAGTGAACAACTATGGAAGAAGAGAAATTTGGATTTGGAACCAGTTATTTATGATATAAAGGGAAACATCAGTAATTCTCAGGGAATTTGGAAGGTGGAGCAGTGGTTTCAGAAGGAAAGAGTTAAGAGACAAAATCAGAAAGTTGTTTCTGGGACATCATCTGAACACCATTTGCAGTGGCAGTACCTCTAAAAATGCTTCTGTATTGATGACTCAGTTTAACATGACAAGAATGAAATCTTTCACCTTACCAACCTGCATGTGGCCCATGAAAACAAGAAAAGACATTTTCAAGTAGCTGAAGCTGGTGAAGGAAGTTATTCAGCAGGGAAGATCTTACTTTGTGTCAGACAACTTGGCAAATCAGAGCTGAAGTTTCTAACAGCTCATGTTACCTAGTTCACTCCCTTTCTTCTCTTTCTGATCACTGCTTTGGCAGCATCTATTGTAGTACTGAAGAGCCCATTTTCATTAAATGGCTATGTTGATTTGGAGTGACAGTGATTTTCAGTCACATTAGTAAATGAGCAGTTCTCCTCAGTAATTTTCTGAGAAGTGTCAAGAAAAGACAGTACCTTCAAAAAAATTCTGGAATGACATTGCTGGAGTTATGGGGTAGCTGTATTACTACTACTAATGCCTTGTCTCCATGGGTCAGAATAAATCCTTAATAATAATGATAATAATAATAACAGCAAGCTGGTTTAAACCTAGAAAATATTTATGGGGAAAAAAAGGCTATTTTGGGTAATTTTAATGACCATCACAATCAAGATGAGGAGATTAATGCTGCCTCTACCATGTGATTACGTCAGACGAACAGTGAAGTTCTGTGTTTGATGTGCATATTGTTCTTTTCTCAGCTGAACATTTGATTAATTGTCAGACAGTCATCATCAACAACAAAGAAATAATAAAAAGAAATTCCCCAGAGACTTTATCCACAGATTATGCTTCAAGAATTTTTCTGTGAATAAGAATGTTGATAGATAAGGGGGAAAGATTCTGATAGTATTTCATTCCACTTCATTGTTACAATTCAGGTGATAGCTGCTCTTTAGTCAAGTAGTTTTCCTATGTCATCAACTGTGCTGAAAGGAACAAAAATAATTTCTAATCCCTAAATGGCAAGCAGCAAGCCAGACATATGACTTTTCAATTGTCTGGGGAAAATAAGGGTAGCCTAGTCAGTTTTGAGATTACTTGTGCATTGAGTCCGTGTGAGCTACTGTCATCCCAGTTGTATTCTGGAGAAGAGCTGGAAATGGGTAATTTAAAGTCAGGAGTGGAGACCTGCTCCTATTCAGGAATGTCACAAAAATCTTCTCCTTAAGTAGCAATAAGAAGTGAATCCTTTCTCAGGTGCTTGGTGTGGAGTGGGACAGAGAGCACACAAATATTTAATATTCTACCAACCCCTTCCAAAAGCGACACATGATGCCAGTCTGATTTGAAGAGGTTAGACAAAATTCTTCTAAAGCATTCAGAGAAAGCTCTAGTTATGAAGATTGTAGAGAAACTAATACAAGTCTTCCACCTTTCCTGGAAAAGAAGAACATCATGGATCTGTTGGAGTGAGTCCAGAGGAAGGCCACAAAGATGATCAGAGGGCTGGAGCACCTCTCCTATGAAGACAGACTGAGCCAGTTGGGGTTGCTCAGCCTGGAGAAGAGAAGGCTCCAGGGTGACCTTATAGCAGCCTTCCAGTACCTAAAGGGGGCCTACAAGAAAGCTGCGGAGGGACTTTTTACAAGGACATATAATGACAGGACAAGGCCTAATGGCTTTAAACTGGAAGAGAGAGATTTAGATTAGATATAAGGAAGAAATTCTTCACTGTGAAGGTGGTGAGGCAGTGGAACAGATTGCCCAGAGAAGTGGTGGATGCCCCCTCCCTGGAAGTGTTCAAGGCCGGGTTGGATGGGGTTTTGAGTAACGTGGCCTAGTGGAAGGTGTCCCTGATCATGGCAGGGGGATTGGAACCAGATGGTCTTTAAGGTCCTTTCCAACCAAACCATTCTATGAGGTTCCTATGAAAAAGGAAAGCCTTTTCTAGGAGGGACAAACAAAGAAAAATGACAGATTTGTTTTCAATTTCTTTTATTTCAGTTTGTTCTATAAATGCATTTTTATTCTCTTTCAAATGGTATTTAATCTTAATGTGTTTTCTAATAATACATCTATGAAGGGATTTTAAAGATGATAACAGGTGAAAGGGAAAATATTAAAAAATCTACTGAAAGGATGTATTACTGCTACTAGATAGACAATTGTTCAGTTGCTGATCTGTTTCTTGTAGAATTTCTCTACTAGGTGTGAACTAGTTCCATATTAGCAGATTTCTGTTCCATAGAAAAAAAAAGTACAAAGAATTGTCTCAATATTACTTCACATACCTGCCAGATTTCCTACATTTAATTATCATCTCCTATTTCACCTACCTTAAGTATAAAAGCACAATTAATCTTCCTTTGTAACATTAGTTACACAGTTGCTGAGGCAAGCAGCTCTGGTTCCGGCCCAACCTTCAGCGGAGTGCTGTGGCGAAGTGCACTGAGGGGTTTCCTGAACCAGAGGAATCTCAAGGGGAGCAGAGAGAGCCACCAGGAGCCCACAGCTCACAATGTAGTGGCTCGGGGGATCTGGGCAGGGACAAGATCATGACCTGGATGAGGGGATGAAGTGAACCCTCAGCAAGTTTGCTGATGATACAAAAATGGAAGGAGTGGCTGATACACCAGAAGGTTGTGCTGCCATTCAGTGAGACCTGGACAGGCTAGAGAGTTGAGCGGAGAAGACCCTGATGAAGTTCAACAAAGGCAAATGTAGGGTCCTGCACCTAGGCAGCAATAACCCAATGCACCAGCACAGGCTGGGGGTTGAGCTGCTGGAATGCAGCTCAGTGGAGAAGGACCTGGGAGTCCTGGTGGACTACAAGTTGATCACGAGCCAGCACTGTGCCCTTGTGGCCAAGCCCAATGGTATCTTGATGTGCATTAAGACAGATGTGACCAGGAGGCTGAGGGAGGTTATCCTCCCCTTCTACTCTGCCCTGATGAGGTCACATCTGGAGTACTGTGTTCAGTTCTGGTCTCCCCAGTTCAAGTAAGACGAGGAACTGCTGGAGACAGTCCAGCAGAGGGCAACAAAGATGATGAGGGGACTGGAACATCTCCCTTGTGAGGAAAGGCTGAGAGAACGGGGTCTGTTCAGCCTGGAGAAGAGAAGACTGAGAGGACACCTCATCAGTGCTTCTAAATACCTTAAGGGTGCATGTCAAGAGGATGGGGTTAGACTCTTTTCAGTGATGCCCAGTGACAGGTTAAGGGGCAACGGGCACAAACTGAAATGCAGGAAGTTTCATCTTAATATGAGGAAGAACTTCTATACTTTAGAGGATGGCAGAGCACTGGAACAGGCTGCCCAGAGAGGTTACCCTGCCGTGACACTTTCCTTTGTAACTCGCTGTAGGTGACCCTGCTTTGGCAGGAGGGTTGGACTAGATGATCTCCAGAGGTCCCTTCCAATCCTGATGATTCTGTGATTCTGTGACCTTCAGTGCCATCATGCAGCACGTACAGGACAATCAGGTGATCAGGCCCAGTCAGCATGGGTTTATGAACTACAGGTCATGCTTGACTAACTGACTAACCTGATCTCCTTCTATGACAAGGTGACCCACTTAGTGGATGAGGGAAAGGTTGTGGCTGTTGTCTACCTAGACTTTTGTAAAGCCTTTTGCATCATTGCCCATAGCATTCTCCAGGAGAAACTGACTGCTTATGGCTTGAATGGGCTTACTCTTAGCTGGCTAAAAACTGTGTGGATGGCCAGGCCCAAAGAGTGGTGGTGAATGGATTTAAATTCAGTTGGCGGCCGGTCACGAGTGGTGTTTCCCAGGGCTCAGTATTAGGGCAACTTCAATTTAATATCTTTATCAATGATCTGGATGAGGGGATTGAGTGCACCCACAGTCAGTTGGCAGAAGACACCAAGTTAGATGGGAGTGTTGATCTACTTGTAGGAATGCTCTACAGAGGAGTCTGGACAGGCTGGATCAATGGACTGAGGCCAACTGTATGAAATTCAACAAGGTTATGTACCAGGTCCTGCACTTCGGTCATAACAACTCCATGCAAGGTTACAGGCTTGGGGAAGAGTGGCTGGAAAGTAGTCTGGCAGAAAAAGACCTGGGCATGTTGGTTGACAGGCAGAGGAATATGAGCCAGCGATGTGCCCAGATGGCCAAGAAGGCAAATAGCCTCCTAGATTGTGTCAGAAATAGTGTGGCCAGCAGGACTAGGTGAGTGATTGTCCCCCTGTACTTGACACCGGTGAGGTAGCACCTCAAATCCTCTGCTCAGTTTTGGGCCCCTCACTACAAGAAAGACATTGAGGTGCTGGAGCGTGTCCAGAGAAGAGCGACAAAGCTGGTGAAGGGTCTGGAGAAAAAGCCTTACCAGGAGCGGCTGAGGCAACTGGGATCGTTTAGTCTGGAGAAGAGAAGGCTCAAGGGAGACCTTATTGCTCTCTGCAACTACCTGAAAGGAGATTGTAGCAAGGTGAAGGTCGGTCTCTTCTCCCAAGTAATGAGCAGTAGGACAAGAGGAAATGGCCTCAAGTTATGCCAAGGGAGGTTCAGATTGGATATGAGGAAGAATTTCTTCACCTAAAGGGCTGTCAAGCATTGGAACAGGCTGTCCAGTGAAGCGACAGAGTCATCATCCCTGGACGTATTTGAAAGACTTGTAGATGTGGTGCTTAGGGACATGGTTTAGTGGTGAACTTGGCAGTGCTATGTTAACAATTGGACTCAATGATCTTAAAGGTCTTTTTCAATGTAATCGATTCTATGATTATTAAAAACATAACTACAAGATGGAAAAATATTAATGACTTTTTTCAAAGAAAAATTGTGCTCTCTGAATTCCTGTCTTGATTTCAATATTTTTGCTCTCATTGTAAATTCCTTTGCATTTCTCAAAATACTGAGGTGAAGTCAAACACTTCTGCTAATATGGGTAAAACGAAGCATATTTAACAGAGACGATGGGGAAACATTTAATAAGGACACTTTGAATAATTCCTACCTGACTATAAATAGTTGACAAAACTGATTATAAATTGAGGCATTGTGCCTGGTATATGAAGTGCGAAGAAGCAATCTAAATAGCTTTAGAGCTTGTCTTCGAAGTACTAAGGGTGACATTCATTAGGTCGCCTACTTTTGTTTTGTTTTGTTTGTTTTTTTTTCCCTCCTGCATGATGCTTCAATGGACTTATTGATAAGGCAGTTCTTAGGGAATTCTGAAGTTCTTGAATTTGCTATAATTTGATACTATATTTCTGTTTGCCTTAGTATACCGTTGCGATGGTAATTTAAATACTCCAGACTAGACTATGGTAAGGAGATTTTCAGGGGGTTAAACTTAAATCAGCCTGGTAACTGAAGCTAGTAAAGAACACAGCAACCTGCATATCTGCTGAAATATTCTTTTGAAATCACATGATACCTTTATGCTCACTAGTTTGCCTGTTTAAGCTGTTGGTATTTCTGATTTTGCCTAAGTATCTGAAGACCCAGACTTTTGCCATCCACCCTCCAGACGGGGCTACTTATAGTAAAATTTTAAAGAGTTTCCTTCTTCTTCAGTATGTCCAAAACACAATGAATCTGTTGAGCTTCAGGGTTCCCTGTTCAAAAGTTTAAATGGAAGTCTTTCTGAACTTTGTTAGCCTCTCGCCTTTTTACTTTCATTTTCCCCTAAGAAGGGGTTTGATTCAGTTGCTGAACAGTGTTGACTCACAGCACTTGATTCATTGCTGGCACACAGATGTCCAGAGCTATTAGAGATGTGCTGGGATAAATAAGACATCATCAGAAGGTTGGCGGATATGATGCAGGACCCATGGAATACCTCTTCTCTTGGTGTAACCAGTGATCAACCAGAATCACCTTTGGCATTTTAAATGTTACTGCACCTCTTTCAAGGTTTTGTTGATGACTACATTTTATTTTTGTTTCTACTACTCTATGATACTTAGGACAAGTAAATGCTTTTTTTTTCTCAACTCATGGACACCAGTTTGCAAGAAAAACCTAACATTTCACAAGTTAGATCTACTTTTTAGTAGAGTGAAATATCTTACTTTTTCCAGAATTCTCAGTGTCACGCCATTTTCCCTGAATGGTGTTCAGATCTTCTGCCACACTGCCAATGTCCTTCAGTTCTGTAGCATTTGTGGCTTTTGTCAAGCACAGGAAGCATGACTGGTCCTTCTGGTATGCCTTTCCTCTTGATGCATTTCTTTTTTCTATAATATCTCTTCTGGGCTGGTCCTTATATATATAGTGCATGTTTACGTCTATCCTTGTTTTCTTTACTCAGGTTCATGTATGTATATCATATTTCTGTCTAAATTATTTAATCCTAAGTTTTGTCATATATATTTCACAGTATAGTTTGATATCTACAATGTTAACTTTAAATTTTCTTCCAAGCAAATAATAAAAAATGCGAAGAACAGATGATAAAATGTCACAACTTGTGCAACCAGATATTTTCAGGCACATTTAGCAATTTTGGAAGCATTAAAGGCTTTGTCAAAAAAATTAGGTATAACCATGCTTCTGCCTTCTGAGACAAAGCTCTTTTTCTTCTAAGCAGTTCAGTTGTAGCACTTTCTCAATAGTCTTTACTTTTCACAAATTTGTAAAGGTCATTGTCACTGACACTGTAAAAAAACCATTGGGATCACTGAATGACTGTGGAACCAGTGCTTCCAGAGCTTTTAGTTCCTACCAAGAAACCTGGGGCTTCTTCTTATTTAGTTTTAATCTTCTCCAACATAGCATCTTCATGAGCCAGTTATATTAAACTTCTCTCCTCGTAGCAGAGGCACATAATCAGCATCGGAACTCAAATGGATGATCAGTTGTAGAAGTACTTTTTATGACAATACTAATCATCTCTAGAAGTACCATTCCATAAAGTTAATCTGAATCGTTAGGTCAAATATAAAGTGAACACTGGGTAAATAAACTACTTTCCAAGACCTTGAGAAACTCCTGAGGCTGAAGCATACCATGCACTGTGGGACATATGTTTTCACGTTTCCTGAGATTCTGTTTCTTTGACTGTACTGGAAACGAGCAGACATTGGGAGGTTGCTCAGCACAGTTGACATTCTAGATTTATAGCAGCAGTGAAATTGATAAGAATGCCAACTGCACTGCATTTCTCCAGTATCTACGGAATAGACGACATTTCAGAAAAATTGTGTCAATATCTATATTTTGAAACTTTTTCAAAATTTTGGCTTTTCAGATTTTTTTGAGGGAGGGGGCAGTACAGGCACACGTTTGTGTTTAATTTAAACAAGATGTAAACTAAACATAAACACATCTTCACATTGAGTATCTTGATTTTTACTCAAATCCTATAATATCAGTAACTCAATATCCAGAGTTTCTCACTTTGAGTACAATTACTAGCTTTCTGTTGAAATGGTTTTAAAACAAAAATATTCTCAAAGTTATAACTATAGAAAACGTGAATTTTGTTTTTTCTGAGAAATGTTGGAGGTTTGTTTATTTTTATTTAATTTTTTTGAATGTAGCTGATTAAAAGGTCTATTTTTGTCTCATGTATTGTACTATTCCAACAGTGCATAGCAGTCAGTTGTCTTAGACTAGAAATGTGAAATAAATAAAGAAATTACATTTTTCATTTCATATAAAGTAGAAAAGAAAGGTTAATATGTATAAACTTCTCTATTGTCTAGTTGAAGCAGAGAAGGCCATATCAGCAATTTCATTTCCTTTGTGTCGCTGTGACAGCAAGTCACATAACCTTAAATAAATGCATTAAAAAGAGAAAGACCGTACTGCAGTTTGCACAAAAGTTCTACAGCAAAAAGACCACAGACAGTTAGAAACACTGGGCATTACCACTGTTTTTATCTCTGTTTCATCAAACTGACAACACAGTCACAGTTCTTTTGGTTAGGGCACACATTGCATTTGTTGTGAATGTTCTTGAGTGTCTTCACAAACTGGGAAAGCTCAGCTTTTCAGGAATTTAATTTAAGTACAAAATCACAGTGTGACTTGGTATTAGGTACTGAGCCCTTTTGAAAAAAAGAAAGGGCATTAATTTTCTCGTTTTTCTAAGAATGCACCATTTTCATCTTGCTGCCCTCTACACACAAGTGAACTGTAAAATCAAGGAAATACAAGCCAAAAGGAATCTCTAGAGATCATCAAATCTCATCTCAACCTGGTTGAACAATGTATAAAGCACAGCTAGAGAAGTTGATGAAACTAATGCAAATTAGCTCTCCTTGTAATATAATGCAGTTGTATATCACAGTATCACAGAATTGTTCAGGTCAGAATCACGTCCCACAACCTCCTGGCAATGTTCTTCCTAATGGAGCCTGGGAAGTTGTTGGTGGTCTTTGCTGCAATGGAGCAAATGTTCATGTTTGACTGGTTCATGTTCAGTTTGCTGTCCATCAGGATTCCCAGGTTCTCTGCAAAGCTGCTTTGGTTCAGTCCTAGCATATACTCATTCATGGGCTTATTCCTTCCCACGTGCAGGACTTTGTATTTCCCTTTGCTGACTTTTTTGAGATTAGCCCATTTCTCCAGCCTATCCAGGTTCCTCTGAACAGCATAACAACTATCTGGTTTATCAACTACTTCTAGAAGATTTGAATCACCTGCAAACTTTCTGAGAGCGCACTCTGTCCAAACATCCAAGTCATTAATGAAGAAGCTAAACAATATTGACGCTAGTATCACCATGGTACACACTCTGGTGACTCATCTCCAACTAGACTTTGTGCCATTGATCACAACCTTTTGAGTCCAGCAGTTCAACCAGTTTTTAGTCCACCTCACTGTCCACTTATCTGAGCCAACTCTATTTTGAGTGCATTGTCATAGCAACATGGTAATGTGACAGGGTAAGCATATTATGAGCTACTGCTAAGAATGAGTCATCCCCAAGCACCAGATTCTCATCATTACTGAAAAAAGATCTATATCAAGCACAATCCTGATATCCAAGTAGATATCTACATATAGATTATCTGAATCTATAGGCTACTTTGTTATCTTTGTCCTTCTTCCATTGTTTGTCCCTAAACTCTCATTTTTGTAAATCACAATAGTTAGTTATTCAGTTTGGTTCTTGTGTCTGCAGTGGTAGTTTAGATACCAGTGATTTCATACTTATTCCAGCTAGTTTGTACAGTCTAATCTGTTTTATACCCACTATTTTACTGGATTCATCTTCCGTTGGATTCCATAGCATGTCAGTGTTTGGTCTGATTGTGACTAAAGAGGTTCTTTCTAGATTAATTCTACTAGCCTAATTGTAAAGCTCCCCCAACCATCATTATTTTATTTGGATATTCTTTTATTAACTTATTTACATTAAGTTTTTATAATACAATATCAGTACTATTTACTAACTTTGGGATCACTTAGGAAACAGATATAACAGCAAATATTAAAAAAAACATTCAGTTGTTAATGAGAAATCATTTAAATTATGAGGGCAGGGAGAAACAAGAGGTGACATACTGAGGCTTGAACACTTGAAGTTACATGCAGAAATAGAACTTCATCTACCAAATTATTAAAAAATGCAGAAAATCACACCAATAAGTTTGGAAAATTACATATGTTGCAATTAAAATTTACTGGTTTAATTTCTCAGGTTCATACAGATGAGTTTTATCTTCAGAATCTCTATATAATGTAATATGTTCAGCATGTATCTTTTTGGAACTTCATTTAGGGTTGTGCTGTATGTATCATCTTTTTTTTTTAAAACCCATTCTAAAAAAACTAATGATGAGTATTACCATTTTATACACTGCTTCTTGGATCTCTGTTAATTCAGTATGCTTTACAATATGACAATATAACTTTTTTTATATATAAAATGCAAGATTATTAGTATAGCATTACTTTTGTTTACTTCATTCTGCACATAACATCTGCCTTGCTGTTTAGAATGAAATTTAGCTTTTGTTGAACACCCCAACACAAGGAAATGTGAAATGTCCTAGATGCAGACATTTCCCTTTCTTCATAATCAGTTAAGTCACATCTCCCTACCTGACTGACAGAAGCTTGTCTACAACAAAGTTCACCGCTGTCTTTCTCAACCTGTACAAGGCATAAAAGTCTTATGAGAGTTTTGTTCTAGGAACACTTCTTTTGGCTGCTCTCTCCTAAATCTCTGATTTCCACTTTAGAACTGGAGAAGACAGTGGGAAGCCCTATGTTTTCAAAAGCCTGTTGCTCTTCATTCTTTTCCATGGCAGAGGCAAGACATCAATTATTTCCAATTTCTAATGCCATTTATGTCATTTCAGAGGACTCCATAATCCTATTTTAAAAAATTATTTACTAGATTTTAATATTAATAAGACAAAACATAATTGCATTGACTGTGATTGTTGTATATTACAGAGAAGTAATTTATAATGAACTCTTGAATAGATTGTAAAGGATAGCATCAACATGGAAATAGCATCGTAAAACTCTAATGAGAATGTCTAGTCACTGGCAATCTGATCTGAAGATTGTACTATGTCAGTCTCTCCCAGCACTATGTTATTCTTTCCTCACCCACTTCCATAATGCTCTTTTTTAGAGGATGATAGCCATAGATCTTCTATTCAGGCACAGGTTCATCAGTCATGAAACAATGTCTTTACTAGATTCTTGTCTTGTTTTTTGTTTAGGTTGGTTTTTTTTTTTCTTTTTCTCTCCCCAGTAGTTAAAATATAGACAGGTTTAGGCTTTAGTTTATCTGTCCTCTAGCAGGTGGTGTGTCCAGTATCTTCAAGCTACTATTTAAGTGGTATTTTCTAAATCTGTCATTTTCAAAATTTGTCTGAGGAGACTTATTGTTTTAACATTTTAATAAAATACTCAGTTGATGTCTTTACTGAGTTGCTACCAACAGCTGACAAGATTTTTCATCAGAATCCTTAAGAACCTTTTGCACAGATTCTAAACAGTGGTTCTGTCTTTACTTGCTTAAAGTGTTTGGCATGTTTTGCTCATTTTTCTTCTTTTTTGCAAAATTTTTTAGATGCACCTAAAGTAAAAACTGTATTGTACTGTCCCCAAGATATTTAGATAATACACATTATTCTGTAATCAATCTTAAATACTATTTCCAAGAATCTGCTCTTTATTAAAAATGCTAATAGACCTATGGCAAATTCTATTCTGGTCGTTCAAAGTGAATTGGTTCCTCCAGAATCAAATGTATGTTTTCAGTAGTGTTAGACATCACCAGACAAGGTAATTTGGTAATTTTTCTGCCTTCCATCAACTTTTTTTCTATCAGAAATTTCCAAATTAATAAATGTCCTGGTTTGGTTAAAACAAGATTGTTTCTTGTGTTATGAAATATTGACGAGAGAGAGAGATATCTACATCATACGTATATAGGTGCAAGTTTCTATGTATGTGTACACATATACATACGTGTATATATTTATAAATATATTTTAACAGATATATTCAAGATCAAAATAATACTCAATATAATATAATTAATGTAGTTAATATAGTAAATGTATTTAATATATTTATTAAGTGTATTTCATAGAATCATAGAA